>NC_046158.1:150517761-150622761 GCF_011064425.1 Rattus rattus | reverse complement strand
GCCTTAGACTAGGTGGCAAGCTCTTTTGCTCACTGAGCCATCTCACCAGCCCTGACCTTAAATTTCTGACTCTCCAGCCTTTACCTCCTAAGTGCTGGGATCACAGCCCTGCACCACATTCCTGGCTCTGAATTTCACATCTGTTAGAGTAGCCTCGAACCTGTCTCTTGGAAGTAACTTCTAGCCTTCATAGTCTTTCTGGCTGTGAGGATGGCTTACTGACATCAGGAATTTACCTTCTTTACCCTCTGGGCAGCTGTTTGCAATTTTAAAAATATTGGGGTTGGGGATTTAGCTCAGTGGTAGAGCGCTTGCCTAGCAAGCGCAAGGCCCTGGGTTCGGTCCCCAGCTCCGAAAAAAAGAAAAAAGAAAAAAAAAATTAGATTATTATTTTGTGTGTGTGTGTGTGTGTGTGTGTGTGTACACTACCTGTGTGCAGTTCCTGTGGAGGCCAGAAGAGAGAAGAGGGAGACAGATCCCCTGTGACTAGAGTCGCCATCTACCATGTAGGCCCTAGGAACTGAGCCCAGATTCTCTGTAAGAAGGGCAAGAACTCTTACCTGCTGAGGCATCTTTCCAACTTTCTTGTTTAGGTTTGAGACGAGACACTCAGGTCCTTACTCTCTTGTAAGACTGGCTTGAAACGAGCCATGTAGCTCCAGCTGACCTTGAATTCACTACAACATTTCAACCTCAGCGTCCTGAGTGTCAGGATGACCTGAGCCACTACACCACTACACAGCATAAAACAACACAGCTCTGCTTCTCCAGTGGGGATCGGGCCCCACTTTTATTTACGAAACAACAGGGTCAAGGGTCAAGGGTCAGAATGGCTGCAGTCAAACACGTGCTTAACCTGCTAAGGTTCTTCCCATGACCGGAAGACGAGAAAGAAAGAGGCTGGCAAAGAACAGCACAACAGGGGCTGGAGAGGTGGCTCAGTGGTTCACAGTACTGGCTGCTCTTCCAGAGGTCCTGGGTTCAATTCCCACACCGACACAGCAGCTCACAGCTGACTGTAACTCCAGTTCCAGATGATCCAACACTCTCACATAGACACACAGACATGCGTGCGGGCAAAACACCAGTGGGCATGAAATGAAAATAAATAAAATAAAAAGGACAGAACAACAGCAGCGATGCCATCTACTGTTTATTGAGCTAATACTTATTGTGCCAGACACAGGAGCAAGCTTGTCACACAAACTCCCTCAGTGTACTCAAGGCCTCCTGCAGTCTCATGCATAAGACATTTCTCTCTGTGTGGAGGGGTTAAGTACAGATGTGCAGATGTTGTTCTCCAGGAGCTGTCATCTTTGGTTTTGTTTTTGTCATTGTTGTTCTGGTGGGGCTTTTTTTCAAGACAAGGTTTCTTTTTGTTTTTGTTTTGTTTTGTTTTTTCCAGGAGCTGAGGATCGAACCCAGCTCTACTACTGAGCTAAATCCCCAACCCCAAGACAAGGTTTCTCTATGTAGCCTGGAACTCATTCTGTAGTTCAGGCTGGCCTCAAACTCACATATGCACCCGCCTCCCCAGTGCTGGGATTGGAGCTTCTGCCTGGCCATCCTTGTTTTTTTAAGGCAGGGTCTCTCACAGCTCTCACTGGGATTTGGGGCTCCCTGATTAGGCTGGTGAGCCCCAAGGATCTTCCTCCCTCTGCCTGTACAGTGCTAGAACTAGGAAGTGTAATTAGCCCGGTCAGGTCTTACTTCTAGGCTTGTTGTTAAAATCCCTTCCCAGGGGGAGAGAGGCAACATCTACCTCTTCTCCTAAGGTGCCAACAGCAAACGGAGGCACCATTCCGCCAAGTTCACTCTGGGGCCAATGTGATTATTGGGCTTCCTTCTAAGAGCACTTACGCACTTATAAGAGCTTAAGTGAGGGATGCTTACAGGGATGTGGGTGCCCCTCCCACAATAGGCCACACCTAAAAAGCCTTTATCCAGTGGGGATGAGAGTGTCTCTGCAGCCTCAGATAGGGCTGAGCTCTCCTCTATATACTTTAGCTCCTTGGAGAGGCCGAATGCACTTAAGCCAAAGTTGTAGACGGCAGATGGCAGGGAGTGGCTGGGTACTTTAAGTGTGAATGTCATGACCCTCCCCAACCTTCCATGAGAGGACAAAAACAGCCAACCAGCCCAGCAAGCAGGCACAGTTGGACTCTCTGAGACGGTAGTTGCTTGTCTGGGAAGACGGTCCACCCGGCCTCAGCCTCCCACCCTGGTTTCTAGGATCACAGGTGTGTGCTTCCCCCTGTCACACACACACACACACACCCATGACTTCTCATCTGCTTTATTCAGAATAAAATCCAAATTCTGAGACTGGGAATGTGACTCAGCTGGTAGAGTACTTGCCTAGTGTGTACAAGTCCCTGAGTTCGATCCCCAGATCCTCAATCCAGCACAAATTGTTCATGTTGGTGCACACTGTGATTCTAGTACCTGGATGGGGGTCAGGAGAGTCAGGGATTCAAAGGCATCCCCATGACACAGCAGAGTTCCAGGTGATCCTGGATACCAGAGATGTCTGCTGCTCTGCTGGTGTCTAATTGCTTATTTTGGATTTATTTCATTTGTAACAATGTGTACCACCAGAGTACCTGGGAGTTATGGATGGTCGGGACTCATCATGTGGTTGCTGGGAATCGAATTCCTGGCCTCTGCAAGAGCAACAAGTACTGTGCAGCCATCCCTCCAGCTCCCTGATTACTTGCTGTTAAAAAACAGAACAAAACAAAACAAAACAAAAAAAAACCCCAAAACAAACAAAAAACCAAATACATCTAGTGTCATTGAGATGACTCACAGGTAAAGACAGGCTCTTGCCACTGAGTCTGGTGGCCTGAGTTTGATCCCTGAGGCCCACTTAGCAGAAGACAAGAACTGATCCCAAGTTGTCTTCTGGCGTCTACTCATGGCAGCCGGGCTGAGGCAGGTGCCAGGCAGGTGCGGTGCCATGAAAGAAACAAAAGTAAAAGGAAACATTTCAAAGTCTCCTGCAACCTCTCCACCCCTCCTCTCCTTCTGCCCAGCTCAAATTGCTACAGCTCCACTGGCCTGCCTGCTGGTCAAACACCCGACAGCTTCCATCCCCGGACCTTTGCACCTGCTGTTCTTTGCCCCTAATGTGCTGCTACATTAGACTGCGGGATCCCTTCTCACCCTCCAGGTTATATATGACCTCCTCCGAGAGGCTTCATGGTCCCTCTGGCTGATGTGGATCACCTCCCTTCCCACTCTTGGAGCCCCTGGTGGTTCCTTCTGGTCACTACCAGGGCATGTCTAAAGAAGAGGCTGGTAGGGGTTGGGGATTTAGCTCAGTGGTAGGCGCTTGCCTAGGAAGCGCAAGGCCCTGGGTTCGGTCCCCAGCTCCGAAAAGAAAAAAAAAAAAAAAAGAAGAGGCTGGTAAAAGGTCACAGAGTCAGCATGCACGCGCCTCACCTCCAGTTTTTACGGAGCTGACGAGGAGGAGGCAGGCTTGAGGGTCTCCCCAAGACTAACAGGATGATGAGCTCACCCGCAAAAAGCACCCTCCGGGAGAACCAAGCCTGTCATGATGCTGGCCAGTCATTGTCAGCTAGACACAACAAGGGTTACTGGAGAAGAGGGAGCCTGAGGTGTGGGATCATGTCCTTCAAATTGGCCCGTGGGCATTTTCCTCATTTATGGTGGCTGTGGGAGGGTACAGTCCAGTGCAGGTAGGACCGCCCTGGACAGGCAGTCCTGGGTTGTGTAAAAGAGCAGGGTAGCTAGCACACCCCTTTAATCCCGGCACTCATGAGGCAGAGTGCTATGAGTTCAAGGCCAGCCTGGTCTACAAATTGAGTTCCAGGACAGCCAAGGCTAAAAAAAAAAAAAAAAAAAAAACCATCTCCAAAAATAAAATAACACTTAGAAAGGAAGGAAGGAAGGAAGAAAGAAAGGAAGAAAGAAAGAAAGAAAGAAAGAAAGAAAGAAAGAAAGAAAGAAAGACAGACAAATAGAAGAAAGCAGGCTGGACAGACCATGGCGATCTAGCCGGTGTTTATTACTGCAAAATAGGATGTCAGGAAATTGCATTCAAATATGTCTCCCCCCCCCCCTTTGCTCCAAACTCTCCCGTAGCTCCCCATTGCCCTCAAGAGAAAACCCAAACTTCCTGCCTGAGTCTGCAGGAACCAACCAGGGCTTGCCACTCAATCCCCTGAGGTTTCCTGCTGTTTTTTTTTTTTTTTTTTTTTTTTTTTTTTTTTTATCTCAGAAACACCACACGCTGGCTTCCTTTGGGTCACTAAAGGAGTCATACTCACCGCGTGTGTGTGAAATATTTCCTCTGGAAACCTCCCTTCCTCTCCCACCCACGCACTCACCCTGCAGGTGCACTGGCAGGAGTTACTCTCCCAGAGGGGGTGGGGGCGGAGGGTGGACACGGGGTACTGACACAGGACCTAAGGCAGACAGCAGCGTGAAGGCAGAGGGAGGGATTTGGTATGGAAGATTTCAACTTCTCCATGCAGTGGGCGAAGGGGGGACACGTGGACCGGCCGGGACACTGTCTGGTTGAAATCCTCTCACATTTGCTGGGAGGCTGCTAGAGGCAGAAGCGAGGCCCACACAGTCACTGGCAAACACACGGCCACCCCCCACCATCACCAACAGCTATCAGCAGAGCCTTGATTTCTTCGGCTCCACGCACCATCCTTACATTTACCGCAGACGCTCAAGCCTAGCAGTTAAGACCCAGGGTTTAATGGAACCTGTTGGCAACCTCGAGGTTTCACCTGTAGAGGTTATGGCTGTTCTGACCTCTGATGAGGATTCCAAGGAAGCAAAGGGGCTTCAGGGTGTGGTGAGAACTCATGAAACACCAGAGGTTAGCCCAAAATGTCTGAGTGGAACTTTCTTCCGGATCGAGTCTCTGCAGGCTGGCTATAGAAGCTTCTCCATTCTAGTCCTTGATAAATCCTTCCTTTAACAGATTGAAGGAAGCTCTGTGGGTTTCCGGGACACAGGAACATTCAACCCCCGGGGAGGGAGGGGTAGGGCCCCGCTGAGCCTCTGAGCCAATGAGAGGTATAGAAGTGGAGAGGCCCGGAAGCTGAAGCAGCAAGTCAGCCTGAGATAGGGCAGAAACCCGGGCTTCCCCTCTCTGGCCCTGGGGTTTTGGCTTCCCTTTATCAAGAATTGGCTTGCATGCTGAAAGTTCCGGATTTGGTCCTAGCACCACATAATGGGCTTGGTGGTGCATGTCTGGGATCCCAGCACTCAGGAGGTGTTAGGCAGGAGGATCATAAATCAAGAACTACCTGAAGAACTTAGCTTCTCAAAATTAAAAAATAAAATAAAGTGTAAGGGCTTGCTTGGTTGGATACCACAGCCGCATGCGGCTGTAATCCGGTCACTCGGGAGACAGAGGCAGGAGAATCAGGAGTTCTTTTTACTTTTGAGATAGAGCCTTGCTCTGTAGTCTTGGCTGGCCTGGTACCCCGTAGTCCAGCGCAGCCTTGAACTTGCCACACTCTTCCTGCCAAAACCTCTTGAGAGCTGGGATTCTGGGCATGCCCAATTCGCTTTTGCTCTCTTACCTTACTGATAGCTCTGGGTCACCTGACAGTACATTCTGCCCTAACAGGGTCAACGCAAACACAACTCTGGTTGGAGTGAAACCTCGAGTTGGCCCCCACCCATCTCCATCCCCAGTGCTGGCACACGACGTGACTGGAGCGGGTGCAGCCACAGTCTCACGAGTTCCCTTGGAGGTGTCTGTCCATCACCTCCAGGTCTTAGACTCTTTCCACCTCCTCCCGAGAAGATATTTGCAAGGGATGCCCATTGGAAAAGGGAATATCAGTCCAATGGAGTCACTGGGTAGGTCAGGTTCACCCCGGGGCAGGCCCCATGCCTAAGAGTAATTGGCCAACACAAACTGAACTCCATGTTGGTGGTGATGGTAGTGGTGGTGGTGGTGCTGATGTGTATGTGTATACATTCTTTGTTTTGATATATTTTGTATTTTTGTTTCTTTTGATTTTCAATCATGTGTGTGTGTGTGTGTGTGTGTGTGTGTGTGTGTGTGTGTGTGTGTTTGAAGAAAGAAAAAACAAAGTCGGGTGAGTCAGAATGTAAGGAGAATCTGGGAGGAGTTGAGGGAGGGAAAATGATCAAAAATATATTCTGTGGAGAAAATTTAATAGTTGAAAAAACAGAAAAGCTGAGCCAGGCATGGTGGCACACATCTTTGATCCCAGCTCCTGGAAGGCAGAAGCAGGTGGGTCTCTGTGAATTTAAGGCCAGCCTGGTCTACAAAGTAAGTTCCAGGACAGCCAGGGCTACACAGTGAAACTCTGTCATGAAAAACCAAAAACAACAGCAGCAACAACAAAACAAAACAAAACCCAACAACCAACCAACCAACCAAACAACAACAAAAAACAAACAAACAAACAAACAAAACCCCCAAACATTAATCTCAGCACTCTGAAGACAGAGGATGGTAGATCTTTGTTGAGGCCAGCCTGGTCTACATAGAGAGTTCCAGAACAGCCAGGAATACATGATAAAGAGATATTTCATTTCTCTCTCTCTCTCTCTCTCTCTCTCTCTCTCTCTCTCACACACACACACACACACACACACACACACACACACACTTCCAGAATTTATTCTAGGGACAAATATGTGTATCCTGATCCAAGAACACAGATTTAGGTCACCCCAAACTCCATGTTTCACGGTAACAGCTTGATAAAGTTTTTATAGTTACAGAGAAATAAGAAACATAAACCAAGACACTTTTCAAATACATTAGTTAAGTAGGAGGACGAATGGCGGCCAAGGAGTTGCAGCTGTGGGCCTTGGATGCAGTGTGACAACAGTCTCCTGCCTTTGGTTGGTAAAACCTAGGATTCTGTTAACAAGCTCCACAGGGTTTTACCTGTTAGTCACAGTTGGGTCAGATACAGGCGAGGGCAGGGGGGAGTTATTTAGGAGGTTAAAACTAGCTCAAGATAGCTGGGTGAAATTTCTTTTTTTTTTTTTTTTTTTTTTTTTTTTTTGGTTCTTTTTTTCGGAGCTGGGGACCAACCCAGGGCCTTGCGCCCTAGGTAAGCGCTCTACCACTGAGCTAAATCCCCAGCCCGTGAAATTTCTTAAATCCTAGCTCTCAGGAGACAGAGGCAGCAGATGCCCGTGAGTTCAAGGCCAGCCTGATCTACATATTGAATTTCAGGACAGCCAGGGTCATACAACACAGAGATCCTGTCTCAAAAGAGAGAGAGAGAGAGAGAGAGAGAGAGAGAGAGAGAGAGAGAGAGAGAGAGAGAGGCCAAGAGAAGTTATGAAGATGCTCATTCCTGCAACGTTCCAACCTGTGTGTCACTGAAGTTCTTTTCTTCCTTTTTTTTTTTTAAGGATTTATTTATTATATATAAGTTCACTGTAGCTGAATTCAGACACACCAGAAGAGGGCATCAGATTCCATTATAGATGGTTGTGAGCCACCATGTAGTTGCTGGGAATTGAACTCAGGGCCTCTCTCTGGAAAAGCAGCCAGTGGTCTTTTTTTTTTTTTTTTTTTTTCCCGGAGCTGGGACTGAACCCAGGGGCCTTGCGCTTGCTAGGCAAGCGCTCTACCGCTGAGCTAAATCCCCAACCCCGCAGCCAGTGGTCTTAACCGCTGAGCCATCTCTCCAGCCCCGTCACTGAAGTTCTAATGTGGCGACCACCTTGCAGAAGATGCAATTTCTTTCTGGAAACTCTTCTCCACAGTGCAACCATCTCCTCCCACTGACCAGGCTTGAATCGAGGCTGCCCCCTCCCCCACTCCTGCCCCTCCACCCCACCATTGAGGGGCTGAATGCTGCATCTTGTGTAACTTTAATTGATTTGCATTTAAATGTAAATAGTGCTGGCTGTCTAGTGGCGGCAAGGGACTGAGACGTCCTTGCTTTTCCCTGTTTCTGGGTGTGTGGATGACCAGTGTCCAATTTGCATTTTACCACTTTGCATTCATTTTCATGTCCCAGGTATTTTTCTGACATTTGATCCCCTAACCCACCCAGGGACATTGTAGTTTCCAGACCAGGCCATAGAGAGCTATCTTAATCTTCTTTTTTAAATTATTTAAATTATATTTGTTTGTGCATGTGCTTAAGAATGCTTACGTGCCACAGTGCTCTCTCCGTTCACCCTGGGGAGTCATTTAGGCTTGGTGACAGGAGCCTCTAACCACTGAACCACCTTGATCTTGTCAGTCAGGCTTCGGTCTCTTACGTCACTGCTCAGAATCAATAGTCCGCAATTTGCCCAGCCATCCCCTATTGAGAGACATATAGATACCTTTCCGTTTGCCTCCAACAGAAATATAGCTAATAGCCAGGAACAATCCAGGATCCAGGAGTAGAGGCAGAGGGATTGCCTCAAGTTGGAGGCTAGCTGGGGCTATGTGGCAAGAACGTGTCTTAAAGAAAAACGAGGCTATAAAATCTCAGCCTTATACCTGCAAGGAGGACGATCAGAAGTCCAAGGTTATCCGTCACCGTGTAGCAAGTTTGGGGCCAGCCTGGGCTACACAAAACTATTTCAAAATAAATGTATAACTAATCAAGAGCTGGAAGGAAGGCTGCCTCCTCAGGCACATGCACGGTCCCTCCTCTCGATGAGTGTTAGGTCTCAGGGACTTTGGAATAGTCGCAGACTCAGCCCGTTGAGCGCTCTCCCTCAAAATCTGCATGGTATGTGAATCTCGTAGACTTCAGATTTCATATTTTAGAGTTGGGGGGACTCAAACTGTACTTTTTTTTTTGGAGGGAGGGAGCCTCTATAGTCCAGGCTGAACTCATGCTTAGGCAATCCTCCTGCCTCAGCTTCTCCCATGTTTGGATTACTGTTCTATGCAATCAGATTGTACAAAAACATTGTTAATTCTTGTTTGGTTTGGGGGTGGAGGTGGTGTTATGTAGCCTTCTAATCCACGTGTGGCTGAGGATGGTGTGAAACATCTCTTTCTCCTACCTCTGCCTCTTGAGTGCTGGGATTGCAGTCAAGTACCGGTACACTCCGGTTTAAAGAGTGCTGGGGATGGCATACTCCGGCAGACACTTTACCAAGTGAGCCACATGCCTACCCCTAGCAGTTACTATTTTAACATAAGAACGCCAGGGACAGCCTTACTGTGTGACAAGAACCCCTACCTACTGACATTTTGTTTTGCTTTTCTCCTGTATTAGAGTAGAACCCACGGCCTCTCGTGCCCAGCCATTGCTCTGCGGCTGAGCTACAGCCCCAGCCGTGAGCAGTTCCACTTACGATTGAGCAGAGCGGGGCTGGCTGTTGTTGTGGTTCCTCTACAGTACAGATGCAGAAAGTGGGGTGCCGCTTCAGAAAGTCACCCCATGTCACATAGCCTATAAATGAGAGAGGCATTTGAACCCAGGACCTCCAGAGCCTGTCCTGTCTGCTTCCTGCTCTCCAAGCTCCCGCCACACCCGCATGCAGAGGAGCTCCTGCTACACACGCATGGGTCTGCGGGAGCCCCCCCCCCTGCACCCCGCAGCTACAATTACAAAGCTTCTCCTGAGGGTGAGCTCTGACTTGGCCACGCTCCTGGGCCACACCCCTTCTCCTCAGTCCTCTAGCTCCTGCCCTGGGCAGGGATGTGTTCAGAGCCCTCTGTGGCTGCAGAGGGAGAAAGAGAAGAGCACGTGAGCTTTGTTACATAAGCTGTGAAAAGTGAGACCCATCCTGCTAACTGGAAGCAAGCAGGAGTCACACAGGGCTTCCTGGAATCCAGGGTCCAAGCTGCCAAGAAGAGGGCCTCCTTGCTTAGGGACAATTGAATGTCACTGGGGTAACCCAACACTGCTGGTCAGAGAGGCCTCCTGCCCACGGGCTTACAGCGCAGCCTGTGTGAGCCAGCCAGGCTCCAAAGGAAAAAAGGACCTGGCACAGTGCCCTTTGAGGCCATCTGGGGAGATGCTGTACAGTCCCTGGCTATGTAGGCCACCACCTAACACATACAGACTCGGGGCATTCTTAGGTGGGTCACAGAGACAGTGATGACAAGCCTGAACTCGCAAGCCAGGACCCCTAGATCTTCGTGCTGTGTGCCCATGGGCATGACATCACCACTTGAAGACTCACGGTTTCTTTTGGTAGAAAGTTCAATCAGGCCAGTCTTTCTCAACCTATGATGTCAACCCCTTTGGGGGTCACATATCAGCTATCCTACTTATCGGAGAGTTACATTACGATTCATAACAGTAGCAAAATTACACTTATGAAGTAGCGACTAGATAATTGTGTAGTTGGGGGCGGGGGGACCACCACAGTGTGAGGAGTCGTATTAAAGGGTCTCAGTATTAGGTTGGCTGAGGACACTGCATTAGGTCTGTGCAGGGGTGTGGAAGCCTCCGCTAGAGCTCGGACAGCCTGCCGGGTGAGAGACTCATGCTCTAGAAGAGCCCCACCCCCTGACGTGATGGGGGGTTGTGGTTGTTTTGTGTTTTGGTTTTTTTCCAGGACTGAGTCTTCTGTGTCACAGTTTGGCACCCAGCGCTCTATGACCTCGGCCTTGGTCGGCTCACCTGCCTCTCTTTCTTTTTGTTTTTGTTTCTGGGGAGGGGGGATTTGGATTTTGGATTGGGGGAGAGTTTGGGGTAAAGGGTTTGTTTTTTTGTTCTTTTAGGGGGAGCGTGGTCTCACTCCAACCCAGCTGGCATCAGACTTAATGGCCAACCACCTCCAGCCTCCCTCAGCCTCCCTCAGCCTCCCTCAGCCTCCCTCAGCCTCCCTCAGCCTCCCTCAGCCTCCCTCAGCCTCCCTCAGCCTCCCTCAGCCTCCCTCAGCCTCCCTCAGCCTCCCTCAGCCTCCCTCCTCAGCCTCCCTCAGCCTCCCTCAGCCTCCCTCAGCCTCCCTCAGCCTCCCTCAGCCTCCCTCAGCCTCCCTCAGCCTCCCTCCTCAGCCTCCCTCAGCCTCCCTCAGCCTCCCTCAGCCTCCCTCAGCCTCCCTCAGCCTCCCTCAGCCTCCCTCAGCCTCCCTCAGCCTCCCTCAGCCTCCCCCCAGCCTCCCTCAGCCTCCCTCAGCCTCCCTCAGCCTCCCTCAGCCTCCCTCTCCCTTCTGCTGGGATTGCCAATATGAGATGGAACCACACAGTCAGGTCTCATGAGGTAGTTCTGTTTCAAAGCAGTCTCTGGAAGAAACCTTCCTCTGACACAAAAAAAAGTCAAGTTAAAGAAGTCAAAAGATAGTTTAACAGTTATGAACACTTGCTGCTCTTGCAGAGATCTCGTTTGATTCCCAGCACCCACGTTAGCTGCAAGTAACTCTGGAGAGTCAAAGCATGAGCGCATGCGTGTGCACACACACACACACACACACACACACACACACACACACACACTCACCTGTGTACAAGCACACACAAGTGTGCACACACACTCCTGTGCACGAGAACACACACAAGTACAACTACACGTGTACACACACACACACACTCACCTGTGTACGTACAAGCACACACAAGTGTGCACACACACTCCTGTGCACGAGAACACACACAAGTACAACTACACGTGTACACACACACACACATATACACACATACCTGTGCACAAGTGTGGGCACATGAATACATACATGTACACACATGCACACACTCAAGCAACACACACGCAGCTGTGCACACACATGCACGGATCAGAGGAGACGCACAAAGTTAAAATATTTTTTTTAATTAAAAAGAAAAGCTTTAGAAAGTAGGTCAAAGGGCTGGAGAGATGGCTTAGTGGTTAAGAGCACTGACTGCTCTTCCAGAGGTCCTGAGTTCAAATCCCAGCAACCACATGGTGGCTCACACCCATCTGTCATAGGATCTGACACCCTCTTCTGGTGTGTCTGAAGAAAGTGTACTCACATAAAATAAATAAAATCTTAAAAAAAAAAAAAGAAAGTAGGTCAAGGAGGCTTACTTTGCTCTCAGAACTAAGGGAAGGTGGAGTCAGCATTGGACTGCAGATAACACTGCTTTGGGCCGGAATCATCACTTCTCTGAGCTTCCCCTGGCACCACGTGCCGTAACAGATTTGATGCGATTTCATTCAGGGACAAGACACATTAGCCTTACCAGGTTTTCACATTACCAGGGACCTCTGTCCATTGCTCCTTCAGATAAGAACCTACACCTGGAATGAGTTCAAAGTGTACCAGGTGGGGACCTTAGATTTGTGCCAGCAAGCAGTTGAGCCTGGGAACACTCTGGACACTGATTGGGACCGGTAGTAAATGAAGGTCGGGCTTTGACGTCTACAGATCAGGTTCAAATCCTGTTCAGGACCCTCGCCAATTGGTTTCCTCACCTGCCAAGCCTGTCAGCGTGGACCTGCTCCTCCTCCAACTTAAACCACGAGGTGACTACTAGAGGACCGCAGGACAGTGGTGGCGAAGGAAGCCAATGTAATCACTTGCTGTATCAGGGGGATTTCCCACTTCTCTTTTTCAAAAGACAAAGGCAAGAGAAGGAAATAAAGCCCTAGGCTAGACCCACAGGACTCCTGGGAAGGAGTAAGGGTGGTCACCCGGGTGTCAGCTTGGGGTCCGAGCAGCTAGGATGAGATGGGAGTTTGCTGAAGGTGGTCAGCCAGGACGTGACTGCTGACTCACTTCCCTCCTGTCACCAGGCTTGGGCTGACAGAGCTCGGTGGCAGATTGCTTGCCTGGCATTCTGGAACCGCTGGGTTCCAGCGCGGCATATGTGCGTGCACTCGAGTGTGCACACAAAGCAACAAAAGTCAGGTGTGATGATCTGTAATTACGGGGGCCTAGAATCTGTAAGCCCATTACCCCAGAGCCTGAGGCAAGGGGACTGCCCTGATTTGAGGTCAGCCCCCACTACATAGTAAGCAAAGCAAAACAAACAAACAAACAAACAAAAAACCAAAACAGAGATGGGCAAGGTGGCTCCATGGTAAGAGAGCTTGTAGCCAAGCAGGCCTGACAATCTGAGTTCAGTTCCCAAGACCCACAGGGTAGAAGGAGGGAACCAACTCCTACAAGTCGCCTCCTGAACGCCACAGGGTGGCTGTGGTGTAGCCTGCACACACAAGCACGTGTTTTCAAAAGATCCGTGTAAAAATCACCGTGGTGGTGGACATCTGTATTTCTAGCACTCAAGAAGTGTGGGCAGGACAATCAAGTTCAAGTCATCCTCAGCTACATAGTGAGTTCAAGACGTGAGACCCTGTTTCAAAGAAGCGGGGAAGGGGTAGGAGGGACGGGGGGGGTGTGGGGGGGGGAGAGGGCTGGCAAGATGGCACAGGAGGGGTTGAGGATTTAGCTCAGTGGTAGAGCGCTTGCCTAGGAAGCGCAAGGCCCTGGGTTCGGTCCCCAGCTCCGAAAAAAAAGAAAAAAGAAAAAAAAAAAGATGGCACAGGAGGTAAAGGCTTTGGCGTACAATCCAGGGTTTGGGCCTAAGAATCCACATAGTAAAAGAAGACTGACTCCCGAAGTCCTCAGATCTCCTTGTGCACACAGTAGGGGTAGGGGCTCCTGCTCATGTTTCTCTCTCTCTCTCTCTCTCTCTCTCTCTCTCTCTCTCTCTCTCTCTCTCTCTCTCTCTCTCTCTCTCTCTCCTCTCTCTCTCAAAATAGACACCAGGGACAACCCAGCTGCACACCAAGTGTCCAAATGCCACCCTAGGGACAGTTCCTCTGCGCCTCCCCCCCAACTCTGCCCTCTAGTTCTTCGCCTGTGAATCCCACCCTCAGGAGGGGAACTAACAGCCTCCACCAACTCTGTTTTCTGTCTTCTCATTGGTTTCAACAAGAAGTCCCAGAATGCAGTGGTGGGGGCGGGGCGTAACTTAGTCATGTGTCCATTTCTGACCCAATCACTGTGACTGGCCAGCTTGGAGGCAGGCCAGAAGGGTCAACAAAAGCCTCTGGCCGCTGGAGCACCAGTGCATATGCGTACACATATTTGCGTGCATAGAATTTAAAATCTTAAAACAAACAAACAAAAAAAAAAAGGCAAAGGCTGCTCTCTTTCTTGCAGGGTCTACCTCTGCTTACACCGCACAGGAGAATAAAGCCACAGAGTTCTACACCGCCTGGGTAATCACGGACATAATAACTTAAGGGTTTTTGACTCCTCGGCAAAATTAAAATGGGAAAAATATTTAACATCAAGCATTAGAAAGAAGACTGCTGACATTTCGATGGAAAAACTAGAAAGGCGATAAGATAAAGTCCAGGACCAGCAAGAAGGCTCGACAGGTAAAGGAGCTCGTTACCAGGCCTGAAAACCTAAGTTCAATTCCCCGGGACCCACATGGTAGGAGCTCACCTACTCCTCAAATTTCTCTTCTGACCTCCGCATTCAGGGTGTGGCACAAGCAATAAGACATACCCACATGCAAGCAATCAGTGCCCCAAACAAAAGTAAAATGAGAGAGAGAGAAAGAGAGAGAGAGAGAGAGAGAGAGAGAGAGAGAGAGAGAGAGAGGGAGAGAGAGAGAGAGAGAAACAGACTGACTTGGCAGATAAAGCAAAAGAATGTGGGGAGCAGGGCCCCACCTCTGCCATTTCAGCACTTAGAAGACAGTCACCAGAGAATCACTGCAACTATGGCCAGCCTCAGCTACAAAGTGAGTCCTAGGCCAGCCTGCTCTCCTTGAGACTCTGCTTCAAAAATACAAAAGCTGGGCTGGAGAGATGGCTCAGTGGTTAAGAGCTCCGACTGCTCTTCCAGAGGTCCTGAGTTCAAATCCCAGCAACCACATGGTGGCTCACAACCATCTGTAATGAGATCTGATGCCCTCTTCTGGTGTGTCTGAAGACAGCTACAGTGTACTCACATAAATTAAATAAATCTTTAAAAAAAAAAAATACAAAAGCTAAACCTGGTGTGGTGGCTCATGGCTTTGATACACACTCTGGAGGCAGAGGCAGGCAGATCTCTGTGAATTTCAAGGCCAGCCTGGTCTACAAAGCAAGTTTCAGGACAGCCAGCGCTACACAGAGAAACCCTGTCTCAAAAACAAAAACAAACAAAAACCTACAAAAGTAAATTGTCAATTCCTGGGGTCAGATGAGAGGGCTCGTCAGGGAGAGGAGCTAAAAGCCACGTAGTTGAAAGAGAATACCGACTCCTACAAGTTCTCCTCTGACCTCTACACATATGCATGCTGCCTCTCAACCCCCAAAGAAATAAATAAATATAAATACATGTCAGAGAAAAAGCTGTCGTCTCAACCATTGAGCAGGAGAGTTCAGAGTATGGCTGAAAGTTCAAGGCCAGCCTGATCTATTGAGTTTCGGTCAGGCTAGGTCTATATAGGGAGTCTGTCCCAAATTAAATAAAGGGCAGGGAGGGGTCTGGGGAGACATGAGCTGACTTATAAGCCCAAGTGTCACTTACACCCATGTATCAGGAAGTTCAAATTTAACACAGTCCAAACCAAACCGCTGCTTCCTCACGGCCCCAAACCCGTTTCTCCCTCACTAGGCCCCAGCTGCTCAGGCCATCCGGATGCTGTCTTTCAGTCGCTCCTCACCTCTGTGGGCTCTGCCTGCAGCTCCAGCTGTGGCCAAGTGGTTCACATTGTCTGCAACCCAAGCACTAGGGAGATAGAGACAAGAGACAAGGTTCAGGAGTTTGAGGTCATCCTTGGCTACATTGCTGGGGACAGCATACCATGACAGGGACTGCCTGCAGTAGGCTGGGATGGAGACATCTCAGTAGTCCGCAGCAGCTCTTTGTTAAAACAAACAAACAAACAGACAAACAAAACACAGGTTGTTCCCATTTCTGCTAACCTTAGCCCTGGATAACGGCTATATAGATTTCATTTGTGCATGACCGATTTTCAGTTGGCCTTGGTGTGCATAATTATTCTATTATATCTGACTTTCCTACTTCTTTTTCCTTCTGCTCTGCTGAATTCTATGAAACTAGATGTTCCTTGATGTAATGATTCTTAAACAATTGGAAATTGAGGCATGGGGCACAGCACAGCACAGCCCTAATGGCCCAGATGCATGCTTGGAAATAATGTTAATACGTGCATGATTAATGCTTGACTTATAAAGAAAGTTTGCAGAAATTATTGGAAAATTAATTAGAGCCAATATTGGGACCCCAAGAATGGAAAAAGTTATTGAAGTTATAAGTTTTACGTAACATTTGACAGTAGTTCCTGGATAAGGAAGTACAGGATGCCTAAAATTATATACTAGTAAAACTAAGTCAAAACACTGGACTCTTAGGAGAGTCATGTGTGTGCAATGTGCAGAAGCAGAAGCCAGTGGGACAACTGAGTTAAGGGTTAACTTGATTCTTCCTGGCCACTGCCTGGCAGCTTTGCCCATGTCATTTATCATTAGAGCTTGACAGGAAAATTCAGGTAGCTGACCTCGGAGCTCTGAGCTCTGAAGTATAATAAGCCAAAAGTTAAAGTTTAAATAATGGTAAGTTTGCAATTATTATCATTTTGGCCACAGGTCTGGGAATAGGGGAAGCTTGAAACTTTGGGGAACAATTGTAATTCTTAGTTCTTTGCGGGATGTGATTTTGAATTTGATTTGACAATGATTATACAATGTCTTCTTCTCTACCTGCTTTCGGAGCATCAATAAAAGACTGGGGCAAGAGAAAGGCTAGGGAGCAAGTGAGAGAGCCTGTGTGAGCATGTGTGAGCATGTGAGAGCATGTGAGAGCATGTGAGAGCATGTGAGAGCATGTGAGAGCATTGTGAGCATGTGAGAGCATGTGTAAGCATGTGAGAACATGTGTGAGGTTATGTGAGCATGTGTGAGTATGTTTGAGCATGTAAAGAGCAAGTGGGGAGCGAGCGGAGAGAGGGTGAGGTGTACAGGAGATTGTGTGTGTATGTGTGGTGTGTGGCTGTATGAGTGTGTGTGTGCATGTGTGCTTGCACACACACATATGAACAAGTGTACAGATAAACAGGAAGCAGAGAACAAACTTGGGTGTCATTCTTCAGGAGCTGTCCAACTTACTGTTTGAGAAAAGATCTCCCAGTGGTACTTGGGCCTCTCTCTCTCTCTCTCTCTCTCTCTCTCTCTCTCTCTCTCTCTCTCTCTCTCTCTCTCTCTGTGTGTGTGTGTGTGTGTGTGTGTGTGTGTGTGTGTGTGTGTGTGTGTGTCTGTGTCAGATGGGTGGGCTAGTCAGGGAAGCCCCAGTGATCCAACCACCTGTCTTCTCCTTCCGAGCTCTCTTGGGAGCCCAGCTTTTTACATGGTTCCTGAGCTCTGGTTTGCTAGTGCTTTCCTAGCTCCACCCCCATTCCCGAATGTTTTACTGTGCTTGGGGTTTGCTAACTTGAGGTCAGTCTCCACCATCCCCAAACCAAGGTAAATAAAGCTTCAAAGTCAGCCCTCAACTGAGCCTTTTACATCTCTTTGAAGTTCATGGAACAAGCCTGGTCACCGCGGAGACAGTCTCCAAGAAGCTGTCCCTCAGAAAGCAAAGTGCCAAGTGCACTGGCTAACAGGTCAGAGGTGATCCAGCACCACATCCGGGACCCTCGGCATCCGGCATCCGTCCGGTCTGGCCGGCTATCATCCTTCAGTCCTGCATTTCAAAGGTTTCCTCAGCTACCCAGGCTCCAGCTGTACCTCCTTGAAGTCCCTTTGAATGTCAAGTTCAAATGATTCTGCCTCTGTCCTCTTCAAAGGCCATACAGAATGTGTGGCGGCAGCTGAAGGACCTCAAAGATAGTCTTGTCCTTTGTTACGTAAATCGAAAAGCAGGTGGTGGGGTTCTTGAGAGGGAGTTTTTCCGGAGTTAGTTGGTGCCAAGGTTTAAATCCACCAAGGATCTTCAACGACACAACACACTTTGAGCGTGAGTCTTTCCTACCTGGGTCCTCCGTTCCCCCATGCCATCCTGCCCAAGGGGCTTCCTTTGTCCTAAGAATGGGTGACCCCATGAGAAAACACAAACAAAACAACAATAAAAACTAGCAAGGCTGGCTCTACAGCCCTGGGTTTGAGTCCTAGCACCTAAGAGAGCGTGCATGGTGGTGCAGGACTGTGATCTTAGCTCTGGGGATGTTGAGGTCAAGAGTTCAAGATCATCCTCTGCCACAAAGCAAATGTGACGTTTGATTAATTAATTAATTAATTATCTTATGTTTGATTAATTATCTGAAGTTTGATTAATTAATTAATTAATTAATTATCTGACAATTTCTCAAGATGTAGCCCAGGCTAGCCTGGAACTTCAAATCCTCTTACCTCAGGCCTTCCCACTGCTAGAATTGCAGGTGTTAACCACTGTGCCTAGCAGTTTGTTGACACAAGGTGTCCTATAGCCCAGGCTGGCTAGGAATTCTATAGATAGACAAGGATAACCTTGAACCTTTGGTCTGCTTGCTTGCTGACTTTTTTGTCTGTCTGTCTGTTTGTTTGTTTAGGAAGCAATCTCACTCTATAACCCAGGCTGTCCTGGAATGTATTTGTAGATCAGGCTGACCTCTAACCAACTCCATCCTCCTGCCTCTACCTCCCAAGTGCTGAGATTACAGGCAGGTACTTCTGCTCTGTTTTGTGCCGTAGTAGGCACTGGACAGCTCTATCCTTCTTTGTGCTTAAGGTGGAGCCCAGGGCTTTCCCTCCTGCTAGGTAAGTGCTCTACAACCAAGCTCCACCCCAGCTCCTAGTCCTTTGGTTTTCTTAGCTCAGGTCAGCATGAGGACATGGGCCAACCCACTGTGACCCATGTGTCAAAAATGCTGGCATACCTAAGGCTGCAAGTAACTCCCACAGTTACTGTTAGGTTCCTGAGGCAGCTTAGGGAGACAGGAGGCAGAAAGACAGGAGTCGTGAGCTTTCAGCAGCTAGGACAAACTCACTGGAGCATACAGTGAGGGAACAGGCTCTCTCTTGTAGGAAGTTGAACAGTCCGCCAGAGAAGAAAGATGACCGTGACCCTTTATAGGGGCAGAAATGATTGTAGCATGTGCCTGCATTTCCCTCCTGCAGTCCTTCCCTCCTGGAAGTGCCTGCCCAAGGTGAAACAGGATGTCCCCACAGATACTCTATCACTTACAAAGCCCACAGTGGCAGAATCTCAATAAATTGTTAATGCTTAAGGCAGACAACAGCTTCTCTCCAGCCTTCAGAGAGCACAGCTAGAAGGGCTGCCCCACTAGAGAGCCAGCAAGCTCTCTGGGCACTCACTCCACCATGGCCGCCTGTAGGTGCACCTCCAGTGCGCTTTGGATTAGCATCACTACATGCCCAGTTGAGAGGTAGTGGTGCATGCCTTTAATCCTGGCACTTGAGAGGCAGAGGTAGGCAGATCTCTGAGTTTGAGGCCAGCCTGGTTTACAGAGTGAGTTCCAGTACCATCAGGGCTACACAAGGGTTACATTCCAGCACAGCAGCATGAATGTGGATGAGAGCAACTTTAATGGAGAGCAGGCACATACACACACAGCTCACAGGCACACATGCACACACGGGGACACACACACACACACACACACATACATGGGGACTTGCACATGTGCACATATGCATATGCATACATGTGCACGCATGCACACACAGGCACAAATGCACACATGCACATACATGCCATACACATATGCATACACACATGTGCACACATGCACACATATACACACAGCACACATGAACATACACACATATACACACACACCACACACATATGCACACACGCATGCATGCAGGGGGACATGCACACATGCATCTACGCATACACATACATGTGCACACATGCATACACACAGGCACAAATGCACACATGCAATACACACCATACACATATGCATACACACATGTGCACACACACACACACACACACACACACACACACACACACACACACACATCCCCAAGTCAGTTTTGGTGCCACTTTGGGTAGTCTGGAAGTAGGACTTTCTATCAATCTTTTTTTTTTTTTTTTTTTTGGTTCTTTTTTTTTGGAGCTGGGGACCGAACCCAGGGCCTTGCGCTTCCTAGGTAAGCGCTCTACCACTGAGCTAAATCCCCAACCCCAGTAGGACTTTCAAAGTGATTAAAGAGAGGTGGCTAGTGGCTCCCTTGGGAGCACTGGAGCTGCCATTCATCCAGACAGACATGAGCAGTGAGCCACCAATGTCTGTCACAATGTCTTCGTATCTTCCCACTTGTTGGAAATGTGGAACTTCTGACAACCGCGGACACTGAACTGAGCCCTCTGTCATGTTGCCTAGCTCTGAAGCTTGGTGTCGATGGACAGAGTGGGTTGGCTAATCTGAGTCCTTGATTCCAATGCTATGCATGCATGGGCTTTCAAAGGCACCCATACTGCCTTACATAAGCCACTGCAGACTTGGCCCCACACAGGACGTGTCTTGTTTTAGATATAGGAGATAGTTATTTTTTCTTAAAAAACAATACCTCCTAAATTGGGCAGAGTGGCACATCTATACCATGTTGCCCAAAGATGGCCTCCAACTCTTCTAGTTTATCCGAGTCTTCAGCTCTGGAGAAGCACATTTATAAAGCAAACACCCAAAGCCTGTGTTGTGAAGCACGTATCGTGTGCCTATAATCTGGCTCTCAGGAAGGCATGGGGAGAGCTAGCATTCAGGCTAGCCTGGGTTACATAGCAAGACCTTTTCTCTACAGAAAGAAGAGAGCTAGAAAGGGAGGGGGGAAGGGAGCAGAAGCTGGGGAGCTGGCTCAGTGGGGAAAACCGTTGCTGTGTAAGCATGAGGACCTGAGTTCAAATTCCCAGCACACGAGTCAAAAGCCGGGAATGACTATAACTTCAGTTCTGGGCAGAGCAGAGACAGGAGGATGCTGGGGGCTTAGTGGCTGCCAGCCTAGGCCCAGGTTCAGTGAAGAGACTGTTTCAAAAGAGTGACAGAGCAGGACACCTCATGTTCTCCTCTGGCTGTGCTCGGAAGAGGTCAGATGTACCTGTACAAGCAAGCATACACCCACACACATGCATGTACAAGCAAAGACAGACAGACAGACAGATAGCTAAGATAACCTTAAGTCCTGTCCCAGAAGCTTAGGACTGTATAAGTCATTAGGCTGGGGCTTGAGACTCTAACTTCTGAGACATGCTCTTCCAACTCCCTGCCCCTCAAGAGTTAAGTTTAAAGTGGCAGCGAAGATGGTTGTGAATTCTGCCTAAGAGTGGGGGAGGGGAAAAGAAATGACGTGCTGGCACCTCCTTCCCAGAGCACAGCCACCCTCTCCGCAAGCCAGGGGAGGACTTCTCTTTCTTCCCAAAGACCCAGAGTTGAGGAAGTTGAAGGCAGTGTGTCTGTGTAAAGATCACCTCACACTGTCCTCCCTCTGAGGATGTGTGTGTCCATCTAAGGATCTCCCCACACTGTCCTCCCTCCCTCTCCTGGATGCTAGGAGTTCCCAAAAGGGCAGGAAGCTAACAGTGAAGCAACATCACTCCCAAAACCAGAGACTAAAATACCCACAGCTTTATGGACAAGCAGGGAAGACAGACCGGGGGACAGAGGAGAACAGAGAGCTCGGCCCTCACCTCGGAAGGGAAGTTGAATTCTGGGTACGTAGTGTACAATTGTTACCAAGACCCTCAGCACAACCTCTACTCTAGCTACCGGCTCATGGACCTCTGGGTTCTAGCCAACATCCTGAGCTCATCAACATCTCCCCCAAGACATTTATAGATGGAAACAGTCATGTTAGCAAAGTAGGAGGGAGGGGGGATGGAAGAGAGCGGGAGGGAGAAGAAAATGAAGATGCTTTAATCCCAGCACTCGGAAGGCTGGAAGTTCAAGGCCAGCCTGAGGTACACAGTGATTCTGGTCAGTCAGAGCTACACAGTAAGACCCCATCTAAAATAAAAAGTCACCTAGCACCCGAAGGAACCAGAAGAAGAGTGGCTAACTATGTACAAATTTAGCAAAAGAAATGATATCATACATTAAGTCATGGCAACCACAGGAACCCGCTGGGCAGCCACTGTCTACTAACGTACCCAGAGCATGTCAGCTTTGTAGCAGGAGCTAACCTTCTGGTCATAGCTGACATGTTGTTCACCAAAAGTCCCATGAGTCATTCCCCAAGGTTCCTGGGAAAAATATCAGATAAGGGGCCGTTCTGGGAAGAAATAAATCCTTGGCCCGTGGCCCAGGTTTTCAAGGAAAGTCATTGGTCTGTCAGGTGGAGTCATTTGAACTTTCTGCATCTACGACTCTTTTTTTTTTTTTTTTTTGGTTCTTTTTTTTCGGAGCTGGGGACCGAACCCAGGGCCTTGCGCTTCCTAGGCAAGCGCTCTACCACTGAGCTAAATCCCCAACCCGCATCTACGACTCTTAATCATTCATTCACCAGCTTTTTATAGGTGTGTGTAATTCATTCATCCACCCTGCACATGCTCCTTTGGAGGGCAAAGTGACTTAGTTTACTTTCCAGCACAACCTGGGCCCTTCAGCTTGGTCTGTTTCCTACAGTCACAGCTCCCAGTAGGCAACTGCCTTCCAAGAACATCGGATGGAAAAATCCCAGAAATAAACAATTCCCGAGCTTAATTTATTTTAAGACAAAGTCTCTCACTACGCAGTCCTGGCTTGCTGGGAACTCACTGTATAGACCAGGCTAACCTCAGACTTACAGAGACCCACCTGCCTCTGCCTCCTGAGTGCCGGGACAGAAGGTGTAGTCCACACCGGGCCACAGTTTATAGGATTTAGTTTTTGTTTGTTTGTTTTTTTCCAGACAGGGCCTCTCTGTGTAGCCCTGACTGTAACCTTGCTCTCTAGAGCAGGCTAGCCTCTGCCTCCCAAATGCTGGGATTATAGGCATGTGCCACCACCGCCTGACTCACGGTAACTCACCATTATATTATCCAGTAGCATGCTGAACTTTGGGTCCGCCTTTGCAGGAGGCTGCTACTCCTCGTGAGCGGGTGGCCTGCTATACTACTCATATCTACATTGATATGAATAGTATAGCATTGATATTGATACCCTACATGCGTGCACTGCTCCAGGGGTGACTTAGGGGTCATCTTGGCCAACTCTGTAGTGCCAGTCTGTTTTTACAGTCGTTCTCCTCTGGTATTTGCTTAGTCAGTGCCCTGCACGAATATCAAAACAGAGTGTGCGAGAGGGCTGAGTGCTGTCTGTGGCTTTAGCCTCCATTGAGGATTCTGACACATGTTCCCACCCCACCACACCCCCACCACCTGAGTGAAGACAGCTTGTCTATATACTTTACTTTTGTATGGTCAGCTTTCATTAGTGCAATCAGTAACTGAGGGGTGTGTGTGTGTGTGTGTGTGTGTGTGTGTGTGTGAGAGAGAGAGAGAGAGAGAGAGAGAGAGAAGAGGTTCATGTCTGATGTCTTTTTTATTATTTCTCCACAAAATTATCACCATTATCCCACCACCATCATCATCACCACCACCACCATCATCACCATCACCATCATCACTACCACCACCATCATCACCACCATCATCACCACCACCACTATCATCACCATCACCACCATCATCATCACCATCACCACCACCACCATCACCACCACCATCACCATCATCACCACCATCATCACCACCACCACCACCATCACCATCATCACCACCATCATCACCACCACCACCATCATCACCACCACCACTATCATCACCAGCAGCAGCAGCAGCAGCAATGTGGGTCTTAAACCCAGTGTCTTGGGCATACTAAGCATACATTTTGCCACTGAGCCCCAGCCCACTCCTTGATTCTTGTCAGCAAGGTGTGAGTAACTGTATGTAAAGTAGTCCACACCGAACCACAATTTATAGGATTAAGTTTTGGTTTGTTTTTCCAGACAGGGCCTCTCTGTGTAGCCCTGACTGTAACCTTGCTCTCTAGAGCAGACTAGCCACTGCCATCCTAGCAGGATGCCTGAGCCACTCTGTTCAGGATTTCCTCAGATCTCCAGACAGACCTGCAGCAAAGTCACAGAACTGATTTGTTTGCCTACGACGCTCACAGATTAAGTTACCTTAAAAGAACAGTAGCAGGACTTTTTGGCTACGATGTGGGTTCCTTTTTTTTCGCCCTGCTCAGGAGCAGGGGGGTGGGTAGGGCTGGAGGTGCCTGTGGGTTAGTGAGTTTGGGTCACAACAGACTACCTATCAACCATGTAAATAAACAGAATGGGGGGGGGGAATCATGAAGTAAATCTGTGTTCAGCACAACTGGATCCAGGGACTCGGCAGAGCATCATCTGCAGAGAAAGCTCAGCACTGCTCTCTGCACAAACTTAACACCTGAGTTTATCCCAGAACTCACAGGGGGAGAATGGACTCCCACAAGCTGTGCAACGGCCTCTACACATACATCATGGCACAAGTCTACACACACACACACACACACACATACACACACACACACCATTCATATACATACACACACCACACATAATACATACACATCACACACATACACATACCACATATATACACACCATACACAACACTACACATACCTATATACATACATACATACATACATACATACATACATACATACATACACCACACAAACACACAGACTACACACATATATATACATACATAGTACACGTGAACACACATACATACACACATATACACTACACACATATACATACTACACACACATACAAGCACACACATACATAAACACACACACACATACAAGCACACACACACACACACACACACACACACACACCTCTCCACCTCCTCAATCACTCCTCAGCTCTGCTTGGATTTTCACTCAAGCTTTCTGTGCTTGGTGATGGTGACAGTGACATCATGGCTAGTGCTAGCCAGGTCCAGACTGGCACCACTTCACTTCTTTTGTCACGGTGAGGTGAGTGTCCTCTGAAAACTCCCCTGTGGACCGATTCAAAGGGGGGTCCTGTTTCTCGGCATATCCGGCAAAAATCCCCAAAATGAGTCTAATTGGTCCAGCTGGGCCAGAAGCTGGTCCAAGAACCAATTTCAACAGCCAGGGAATTTCCCAAAACCATGGCAAAGGCTTGGGGAGCAGCTAGAGTTGGAGTTTAGTGGGGGACCGCATATAACTGGTCATGATTCTGCGCATCTATAACCTGGCGCTCAGGAGGAAGAACCAGCAAAGTCAGAAACTCAAGGTTTGAGGCCAGCCTGAGCAACAAAACAAATGCGGGAGGGGATGGCTGTCCTCTGATGAGAGGGCATGACATCTGTCACTGTCACATAGGCAAGGCAGAAGAGAGATCCTTAGAGAAGATAGCCTTCAAATGGAAAACTCCAGGGGGCAGGACTCTGTAAGGTGGTGGCGAGGGGGAGCCGGAGAGGGCACAGTGGGGCAGGAGGGTCTTCTAGCAAATGCAAGTGCTTTGGGGGGCACTGGAGGAGAAACAGGAGGCGCAGCGGGACAGACAGCTTCCCAAGAGGTTCCCCTCCCCTTCCCAGGGCCCTGATTCAGTCATGGGGTTTCACTCTCCTGGCCCAGGCTTCATCCACTGATCCAGACCACAGCTCTGGAATGTCAGCTGATGCCACCACAGAGCCACCGACAGATCTCTTGGGTCTCCCAGCTTGAACAGGGCAGACATTGCCAAATGCTTCCCTGCACTTGTGTGGCTCCCGGCACTCTGGTGACTTTTGGCAAAAGGGCACCACCTTCTAATTGGTCTGTAGTCACCATGTCCTAGGAGTGCCCTCCCTGAGATTACTTCTTTTCTCCCCACAAAAGTGTGAGGAACCCCTCCCTTTAAAAGAATAAAAGAATGGATTCCAGTCTGTGGCCCGAATTAATCTGAAACTTGTTTTGTAGCCCAGGCTGGACTCAATCCTCAACCTCTTTCCTGAGGATGGAGCCCAGGGCCTGTGTACACTGATCACTGAGTCACACTTCCCAGCCTTTGCCAACAGTCGGTCCTCATGTAACATACAGGAAAATGGAGACTGGGTTGAGGGGTTTCATCCTCAATTCACTGTCTCTGGCCTGACCGGTTGCCAGCCACACCACACCTCAGTTCATTCTCCAAGGTAGGCAGCTCACACCCACAGAGAGTGCCAGGTTCTTTTGGGTTTTTGTTGAAACAGTGAGTCACGATTTCTGAAACCCCCTCAATTTAAAGATCAAGATTGGGACCTCACCCAGGTGAAAGTTGAGGCACCTGATGCAGGGGGGACCTGGGTTAACTTCAAGACGTGGGTTCTGATTGGCAAGCTATCTCCCCTCTGTGAGCCTCGGTTTCCCCTGCATGCAAGGAGCAGACTTTCAAGGCATAAGTAAGACCTGTGGGAAATGAAGAGATGGCTCAGTTGGTGAGGTACTTGCCCCATAGCATGAGGGGTTCGAATCCCATACCACAAGCCAGGAGCAGTGGTGCATAACTGGAACCTCAACTCTGTGGAGGAGACACAGGAAGGACCCTGGGCTTTGCTGGTTCAGTGAGAGACCCTGGCTCAAGGGGGAAAAAAAGAAGTTGGAGACCAGGTATGATGGTGCCCACCTTTAATCCAAGCACTCAGGAGGCAGATGGCTTGGAGTTCAGAGCGTGGCAGCTCTAGAGGACCAGGGTTCTGTTCACGGCCTCCGCATGGTGGCTAACGATCATTTGTAACTTCAGTTCTTTAGCTATGACCCCCCCCTCTCCTGGCCTCTGCAGATACTAGGCATGCGCCTGGTGCACAGGTGTACACACAGGCAAACATCCGTACACATTAAAAAATCTTTTAAAAAATTAAGTTTCAAATAAATACATACACAAAATAAGGTGGAGAATGGTGAAAGAAGAGAGCCCCTGTGGCTTCTAGCGTTCATGCAAGCACACACACGCATGCACATCCATGCACACGTATGGGCACGCAACCTAAGTGTGTACATTGCACAGATTTTTTTCTTTCTGAAGGATTACAATGTTAAGCGGAAACTGGCTTGACACAGTGCCTAAAACTTCTGTCTGCTCAGTGACCATCTCTTCCCCATTTCCTTTCCTTGGTGTGATGGACGGACGGACAGTTTGAAAAAGTAGAAAAGGGTGAGAAAGGAAACTTCCTTTCTTGCCAGGCATGGTGGGGCATGCCTTTAGTCTCAAGACTTGGGAATCAGAGGCAGATGAATCTCTGTCAGTTCGAGGCCAGCCTGGTCTGCAGGGTGAGCTCCAATACAGCCAGGGCTACCCAGAGAAACCTTTCTTTGAACCCCCCACCCCAAAGAACCAAAACTTCTCTTTCCCCCGAGTTCCTGGAGCCACCCACTTCCTCTTCTTACATAACCATGAGAAGGGGGTTCAAAACCACTTCCAGTGTACACAGAGTTACTCGGAGTGTTCCAGAATACAGGCTGCCATCCGAGCCTTCTGGAGGAGGAGGCAGGAGGAATAGGAGTTTGAGGCCAGCCTGGGCTACATGGGACCCTATCTCAATAAAAAGGAACAGCTTTTCCTGTTGGTACATGCCTGAGCTGCCAGCACTGGGGAGGCGGGAAGATGACAAAACCTCTAAGTCGCCTGGCCCATGTAGCAAGTTCCAGGTCAGCCAAAACCACATGTTGTCTTATTTTATTTTTTACCAGTGCCAGGGATCGAACCGAAGCCTTTACACAAGCTAGGCAAACACTCCACACCTCAGCTACAGCCCAAACCCTTGGTTCTTTTTTTTTTTGAGATAGAGACCCATGTAGCCCAGGCTGGCCTCAAACTCACTATATAGCCCAGGCTGACCTTGAACCCCTCATCCTCCAACTCTATCTGGTTGTGATTGCAGCCTGTACCCCGTGCTCAGCTCAGCACCTATTTTCGGTTGGCTTATTGATAACCAATAATGCTTTATTTTTCAGACACATTGGAGATCTGAACTCTCCCCCACCCCAATATCACACTCCAGTTCCCCTTGACATTCAACACGTGTTCCCTAGGAACAGGGCACTATTGTTCACAATCACAGAACTTTTAGTGAATGTGGATAAGTTACCCCTTAATGAGGGATTAAAGTTATGTGCCGCCACACTGGCCTTTTTTTTTAGACATTGTTTCTCATTGGCCTGGAGCTCTTTAATTGGGCTATGCTGGCGGGGCAGTAGTGGGCTCCATGGATCTGCTTGTTTTTAATGCCCCAGTTCTGGGGTTACAGGTACATACCAACGCTTAGCCTCTTTGTCCCCCGTGACACTGGGGTTTTTGCAGAACAAAGTCCGTTACTGCACAGCCTGTCTTGATCAGGGTTGCTACTGCTGTGATGAAACGCCAAGACTAAAGCTCCTTGGAGAGGAAAGGGTTTATTCAGCTCACACTTCCACATCACTGTTCATCATCAAAGGAAGTCAGGACAGGAACTAAAGCAGGACAGGAACCTGAAGGCAGGAGCGGATGCAGAGGCCATGGAGGGGTGCTGCTCACTGGCTTGCTCCTCATGGCTTGCTCAGCCTGCTTTCTTATAGCACCAGGCACCACCCACAATGGGCGGGGACCTCCCCGTATGAATCACTAATTAAGAAAACGCCCTACAGGCTCGCCTACAGCCCAAGTTTATGGAGGCATTTTCCCAGTTGCGGTTCTCTCCTCTCAGATCACTCTATCTTGTGTCGAGTGGACGTAAAACTATCCAGCGTGCAGTCTGTGCCTCCTCTGGATAGGTGTAACAGCAAGAGAAGACCCTCATCCCTGCAGGAAGAAGGCCTGCAGTGAGAGAGAGAGAGGCTCTGAGATTCCTGGCCTGGCTAGGAGCTCTCAAGCTTGGCCTCTTCACCTCGAAGCACCTTCGGCTGGCAGTAGATGCTAATTGCTTCCCAGGGCCAGGCTGGGTACCATCTTTGTTCAAGAGTAGCAGCGAGGGGTTGGGGATTTAGCTCAGTGGTAGAGCGCTTGCCTAGGAAGCGCAAGGCCCTGGGTTCGGTCCCCAGCTCCGAAAAAAAGAAAAAAGGAAAAAAAAAAAAAAAGAGTAGCAGCGATGTCCTTGAGTTATTTTAAGGACGGGGGCTCCGTCTCAGCCTTCGGTCACATGCTGGAATAGCCCCTCCCTTGTATGCTTTGTTCTTGGATTTCCGTTACCTTCCCAGGGAGACTTCATCCTAAAGCGACTACAGAACTAAAGTGCGCTGCAGTCGTGGAGGTAACTGAGACAGAGAAGAAGAAAACTCGGCGTGTTCGCCGCACGGCTAATATGTCTGCGTTCATCTCGGAGCAGCTAAAGGAGCTAAAAAAGGACCCTGAGGAGACTTTTGAGGCCTTGGATGATGCAATCAAACAGGCCCGAGAAGCGACCGGGTGCTGGTTCTCCGTGAGGCGTTCTGAGATGATTCATAAGAGACAGACTATGTCTATGACCCGGGAGAATTTCAAAATGTGCTGTTGCCAACTGTTCACGAAAAAGGTCCATCAGGCAGGACCCCAAGGAGTCCCCTCAAAATGACCCTGGACTCCTCGAAGCTTTGGAAGCCTTGATGAAATCTCACGCTCTCTTCTGGGTACCAAAGCTGAGATGGCACGTTATAAGGTTTCTGACTTTTCAACTTCCTTGTTGGGGTAGGGGTCTATTGCTTGGGATTTGTGTCTTGTGTCTATGAAAGGTACATTAATAATAAAGCTTGCATTCATAGAAACAAAAAAAACAAAACAACAAAAAAAAAAAAGATTGGCTGTGGAGGTCAGTGCCGTGGTACTTGCCTTCAGACCTAACATTCAGAGGCAGGAGGATGTCTGAGTTCAAAGCCAGCTAGTGCAGGGCTTTATAGAGCTACATAATGAGACCCTGTCTAACAACAACAACAACAGCAACAAAACTGCAACCAGGGACTGCAGAAGTGGCTCAGCTGGTAAAGCCTTGCAATCACAAGGACTCGAGTGTCACCGAAGAAGTCACATACAAAGCCAGACATAGTGGCACTCGCTTGTAATCCTAGCATGGGAAGATGGGGACAGCAGATCCCTGAGGCTCCCTAGCCAGCCAGTGAGTTCAGGGTTAGTGAGAGACCTTGTTTCAAAAATTAGAAGGAAAACAAAATTAAAGATACACAATGTCTGACAAATGACTCCTGTCATCCTGTGGCCTCCAGCACATGCGCAGATGAGCACACACCCTTTTGATCAGGATGAGCACGGTTGCTCAAAGCTATAATCCCAGCACTCAGAAGCTGAGCTGAGGCAGGGGAGCAACCCAGTTCAAGGCAGTGTAGACTACAGAGACTGTCTTTAAAAAAAAGAAAGAAACAAAGAAACAAAGTAACAAAGAGAGAGAGAGAGAGAGAGAGAGAGAGAAAATTAGGCTGGAGAGATAGCTCAACATTTAATATGGCTTTATCTTTTCAAGAGGACCCAAGTTCAACTCCCAGGACCAACACAGCAGCTCGCAAGCATCTGTAACTCCAGTTCTGAATCGAATGCCCTCTTCTGATCGCTGAGGGCACCAGGCACTCTGTGATGCAAAGACACACCTGAGACAAAGCACATGAAACAATGAGGTTTTATTTGTTTGCTTGTTTGGCTTTTCAAGACATCATCTCACCGTGTAGTACTAGCTGTCCTGGAACTTGTTCTGTAGATCAGGCTGGCCTCGAACTCACATAGATCCGCTTGCCTCTGCCCCCCAAGTGCTGGGATTAAAGGTGTGCACCACCACCACCACCACCACCCCGTGTGGACTGGAAGCCTCCTAAACAAGTGTCTTCCCCCACCTCAGCTTTGTTTTCCTTGGTGACTCTCAGACCAGCTAACTTGCCTATGTCTTGTCTGTCTCCTACCAGAAGGAATCCGGCATCAGGAAGCACAAGGAAGCATCAGTACCCAGTGGGTACTGAAATAACAGCATGGCAGTGAACGTCCACAGTCCTAACTAACGCTGGGATGTGGAGGCAAAGGAGCAGAGTAAGCTTAACCTCATACTTGTCTAAAAAGTGAGTTTGCGGCCAGGCTGGGTTACGTGAGACTCTGTCTCCAAAAAGAAAAAAAGATGAGAAAAATAAAATAAATACTTGTAAAGTTAGGGATGCAGATTACAGATAGAGCATTTGTTCTGTATATGGGAGGCTCTAATTTTGATCTCCAGCATGATGATAGGTAGATAGATAGATAGATAGATAGATAGATAGATAGACAGATGATTGATAGATGATTGAGAGAGAGATAGATGATAGATGATAGATAGATAGACAGATGATTGAGAGATAATTGAGAGATAGATAGATGATAGATAGATGATAGATGATAGATAGATAGATGATTGAGAGATAATTGAGAGATAGATAGATGATAGATAGATGATAGATAGATGATAGATAGATAGACAGATGATTGATATATGATTGAGAGAGAGATAGATAGATGATAGATAGATGATAGATGATAGATGATAGATGATTGATATATGATTGAGAGAGAGATAGATAGATGATAGATGATAGATAGACAGATGATTGATATATGATTGAGAGATAGATAGATAGATGATTGATAGAAAGATGATAGAGATGACAGATGATAGATAGACAGATGATAAATGGATGGATAGATAGATATGAAGTGGAAACTTAAGGGTTCTTTGGAAAGTTGGTTGGATGGTGTTTTGCTGGGGCAAGCATGTGAAGGAACGTGTAGCAGAAGCAGACACAGGAGAGAGAGGACGTTCTGCTAAAGCAAGCATGAGAGAGGACATGTGATGAAAGATTCTTTGCTAACAACATGCACGTATTGGTCCGCCTTACATTTCGTAGTTGAGCTGTGTTTGTCGGGACTCCATAGACAGAATCGCACCAAAAAAGCTGTCATCCCTCCAGGTCCCTCCTGCTGACTTGAGCAGAGGCCTGGCTAACTCTGCTTGGTAGTGCTCTGTCCATGTTAGATGTCCCAAGAGCCTGCTGAATGGATGAGTCACACGGCCCTGTAGGTTGATGTCATTATGCAGGTGAAGGCTCGCACAAGTTAGATCAAGGCCATGATTAGACAGTAAAAATAAATAAATAAATAAATAAGGTGGGGACAGAGGTTTTGTAAGGCAGGAGAGGAGAAGGAAGAAGAATCAAGGTGGAGACGGGGCAGGATGACCCAGATCCCGGTGGTCTTGAATTGCCAACGTTGGTGGCATGGATTTCTGTAGGCAAATTTATCTTATCTAGGTGGGAAGTTTATATTCTTATCAATTGGTTGTGAGTTTATTGTGTGGATGTATTGTGGATTGAGAATTTAACCTAGAGATCTGATTGTTGGGTTACAGTTTGTTGAGTCTGATTTTAACGGGTTTTGGGGAGTTTATACCATAACTATATAGGGGGCAGATGTTGGGAATGTAGACAGAGCAGTGGCAAAGAGTTACAAGAGGGTAGCCACCACTGGGATGCTCTGTCCATGTTAGATGTCCCACATGGACGAATGCTGGAAATGTGAGCAGAGTCCACAGTCAGAGAGCCGCGAGATAGGCGGTCTCCGGATGAAACTGGTGTGACAGCAACCTGCCTCAGTCAGAGAGTACTTGGGGGCAGTGTGAGCCGCCGAGATAAATTAGCGCTGGTTCCAACAGCCCCACAGAGCTGGAACTATCGAGAGAATGATGGGCCGCCAGGGTACACGCTGAAACCTTCCTGCCCTTTTTTATTTTTACCACAACACAGTCCCAGCTGAACGTTCAGTCAGAGGTTCATCCGAGATTGCTGTCTGTCTGTCTGTCTGTCTGTCTCTCCCACGGCCTCAGCATTGAAGACAGGAGAGTCAGGCAGGCTGGTGCCAGACTGGACCTGGATGTGGTCATCAAGGTCATTACGGGGGCAGTGGAGACTGGAGCTAGAGACGAGGGAAGCTGGTGGGGAAGGTGTCCCTATTTTTGATCCTCAGCCTCCAGCCATAACCAGTTTCCAAAAGGCCACAGGTAACAGTAGGGAAGGCTATTTTGTTTTTATTTTTATTTTTTTTACTTTCAGTGGCGCTTTTAAAACATTCTTCTCTCATACATTACGTCCTGACAACCATTTCCTGTCCATTTACTCCGTCCAGTCTGACCGTTTCCCCCTCCCCAACCACCTCCGCTGTCCCCCCAGATCCACCCATCCTCCGTTTCTCTTCAGAAAAGAGCAGGCCTTTTTAATCAAAGCCCGAGACCATTCAGAGACGCGCTGGGTCTTCAGCGACAAGTCCACCTGAAGAAGCACCCTGATCATACCTGGCACAGCACAGACCCTCTGTCCTAGCCCATCGTGTCGGAAGGGTTCATAAATGGCAGTTTGGTGGAGTCTCACAATCAATAAACATCATAGCCAGGAATAGGAGTCCGCCCTCAACCTCCTTCTGCTTAGCCCTGATCTTAACTCTCTCGGAATCTCCCAAACCCTGATTTCAACACCAGCCACCACTTCATCCTGCCTGGGGCTCTCTGTCTTGCACCATACAGACCCATTTCTGTTGTTTACGGCTTCTGTACTGAGAACAACAGCTTTTTGCCCCTTGTCTCTTCCTCTGCGAGGTCAGAGGGAGAAAGGAATCATCTAATAATAACCCACTTTGCATGCCTGGTCTCAGGGCGACAGCCATCGCGTATCCACTGCCCAAACATCGCATGCCTTCACAGACAAAGGACTGAGACGCCGAGAGGTTAAAGAACGTTCCTAGGGGCTGGGTGGCTTAGTGGGGAGAGTGCCTGCCTAACATGCACAAAGCCGTGAGTTAAATCCCTAAGGCCACACACCTGTAATCCACTATACACTGTATCAACAACTTGATCATTATTAAGTACCTTCTTGGCTTAGGCAATACTCACAACTTATGTCTCTCTCTCTCTCTCTCTCTCTCTCTCTCTCTCTCTCTCTCTCTCCTCCCCTCCCCCCCCCTCCCCACCCAGACCCATATGAATAACTTGCCAAAAAAAATCCTACCTATTTAGCAATGATAAAATTGGGATTCAGAGAGGTTAAGTAATGTATCCAAGGTCACACAGCCTACTAAGGCATAAAGCACTGTTGTGTTGATTTCTAAGCACAGAGCAAAAGGTTATTAGTGCTTGGCATGTGCACACATCTACTGAGTTTTTATAAGGACAATGGTGATCTCCAGGTTCACCCTCTGTCCACTTTCCCATGACCCAGGTGATTTGGAGAAAGATTCCAAATGATCCTAGTCCTGATTGCTTCCTCACAGCTGCATGTAGCCCTGTGCCTCAGCCTTGGCCAAGGGAAGGCTCCCAGAGTGAGCCTTCTGGCCTACCTCTGGCTCCTTCCCTCCAATGCCTTCTTGAGCTTCTTCCTGAAGTTGGACGGCAGATATGGGGCAGGGAGACACCAGGAGCCATCTAGAGGAGAATGGGTCTCTCAGGATGCTGGAGCGCCAGGCTCCCCAACCCTGTGATTCCCACAGCAAAGCTAGACACCTGGTGCTGATGGACCTTCTGCAGGACGAAAGAAAACACAAAAGGAAGGGTCAGGGGAAGCCCAATGTGGCAGTGCAGGATCAGAAGTTAAAATAAAGGTCATCATCGTTAACTACATGGAGAGTTTAAGGCTAGCCTGGGATACCTGAGAGGCAGCTCAAAAACAAAACCCCCCAACAACAACAACAGCAACAAAAACAAAAACCAGGGCAGGACACAACTGTCTGCGACACCAGTTTCCAGGGGGTCTGACACCCTCACACATACAGGCAAAACACCAATGAACATTAAATAAAAATAAATTATATATATTTCAAAAAACCCAGCACTTGGGAAGCAGAGGCAGGTGGATCTCTGTGAATTTGAGGCCAGCCTGGTCTACCCTGATGCCTCCTTTTCACTTTAAGTTCTGGAAAGGGATGGTGGGGCTCCACAGATCCTCTTTCTGTTTCGTTTCCTGGTTTCAAGAGGCAGGGTGGGTGCTTTGCATTCCTTGGGCTCCACATCATCTGGAAGGGGGCCCCACACCCTGACTGAAACCCAGCGCTCAGAAAGTGTAAGCCCAAAAAACTGTCTTCTCTCTATAACTTCACTGTGTTGGGTGTTTTGACTTGATGACAGGAAGATGCTCAATACCTGTTTGTAATCAGTTGTGTGAGAGAGACTAAAGTCTTTCCATAGTTCAGGAACCAGAGTCCAGAGTCCCAGTGTGCTCTAGACCATCCCTCCTCCCTTCTCCCTCCTCCCTCCTCCTCTCCCCTCCTCTCTCCTCCCTCCTTCCCCTCCCTCCTCCCCCTCCCTCCTCTCTCTTCCCTCCTCCCTCCTTCCCCGATCCCAGGGCTGTTAAACATGCTAAAAAAAAGCACTACATCACTGAGCAATATTTTAAGAAAATGCACAAGTATTAATTTACGCTCATGTTTCTGCCTGTGTGTACGACTGTGTACCATATGTACGCCTGGTGCCCAAAGAAGTCGGAAGTGGGCGTTGGACACCTGGGCCTAAAGTTATACAGATGGTGGTGAGCCACTGTGTGAGGACGGGGAATTAAACCCTGCTGCTCTACAAGGGTGACAATCATCCGTAACCACTGAGCCAACCCTCAACATGAAATTACATTAAGAATGTATTTTGGGGGCTGGAGAGATGGTTCAGTGGTTAAGAGCACTTTTGCTCTTCCAGGGGTCCTGAGTTCAATTCCCAGCCACCCACATAGCAGTTCTCAACCATCTGTAATGGGATCTTACCCCCTTCTCTAGTGCGTCTGAAGACAGCTACAGTGTACTCACATACATAAATTAAAAATCTTTTAAAAATGTATTTTTATGTTTGTCTGCTGAGTGTACTTGTGTGGTCATGCTGTGGCAGCAATGAACTCAGACGGTTAGGCTTACGGGGCGAGCACTTTATCCACTGAGCCCTCTCGCCCTCCGCTATTTATTTTTTTTTTAAAGACAAATTCTTAGCTAAGTTGCCCAGGTTGCTCTTGAATTTACTTTGTAGCTGAGGCAGGTCTCAAACTCACAGTGGTCTTTTTGCCTAAGCCTCCGGAACTACACAAGCCAGTGGGAACCTCAATTGAGAAGATGCTTCCGTAATATCCAGCTGTGAGTGATTTTCTTAATTGGTGCTTGACGGGGGGGGATTGTGGGTGGGGCCATCCCTGGGCTGGAGGCCCTGGGTTCTATGAGAAAGCAGGCAGAGCAAGCCCTGAGAAGCAAGCCAGCGAGCGGCTCTTGCCTCCAGGCTCCTGTCCTGTCTGAGTTCCGGTCCTGCCTTCCTTCAGTGATGGGCTATGACGTGGAAGTGTGAGTCACATAGACCCTTTCCTCCGCAACGTCTTTTGGTCGTGGTGTTTGATCTCAGCGACAGTCACCCTCCTAAGGGACTTCAGTGTGCACCACCACACCCTGTTAACATTGGCTTTACCCTGTCAGTTTCCCATTCCTTCACCACAACACCCTGATATCTGTGACACCCCTTTTCGCTGCACGCCCGTGTTGAGGCCTATGGGGTTTGCTTGAGCCAAGAAGGCTGAGTGTGTCGAATTGGCCAACTAGAAATCTCACTGTTCCACCCTGAGTGGATCCAGAGCTGCTCATGTATCCCAAGCAGCCGATGTCTCAGCCTTTGGAATTCAGAAGGCCGAGGAGTGGTTTGTTTTTCTGGGAACAGGACTCCCTATATAGTCCAGGCTGATCTTGAACTTGTGACCCTTCTGATTCAGCTTTCCAGATGCTGGGATTGTGTGTGTACACCAACACCTCTGCGTCAATCCCTGGGATGTTGCCAGAATTATTGGGGAGTCACTGGTTTCTTTTAAGTGTTTAAATGTACATGTAATTTACTTGTTTTGTGTGTGTGCAAGGGGACACCCATGCACCACGATGGGAGGGCATGTGGAAGCCAAAGAACAACTCGTTGGAGCCAGTTCTCACCTCCATGGATGGAACTCAGGTTGTCAGGCTTGGCAGCGATCCTTTTTTTCCTCTCTGAGTCGGGTTGCCTGGTCAGGAAGGTTTTCTTATTGATGAGATGAACCAGGGTAGTCTAAAGCTAGAAGGTGGCCATGACTGGGTCTCCACTCATGAAACACAAGTCCTGAGAACACAGGAGGCAGGGTGTAGCTGCACCCGAAGCCAAATCATGTCTCCACATGCCAACTTCCTTCCTCCTTCAGCGGAAGTCTGTGTCCCGGGCGATGCTGGTTCTCAGCCTATCCCCCCACCCACCATCATCCTCTTGCATGATGACCCAGGGGGGCCCAGCACCTATGATCTTGGCTCAAGGGTTTTGTCCCACACAGGTGTTGAGAACAAATGTATAAAAAGTGTGTGTGTGTGTGTGTGTGTGTGTGTGTGTGTGTGTGTGTGTGTGTGAAACCCCAGGGAGCAACACTTAACCCATGATCGACAGGAGCTGGTGGCTCTGTTGTCCTCAAGCTGACAGTTCTGAGGGGTGTCCTACCCCGTGTCTCAGAGTCCCCAGCATGCAGAGCCCAGGAGCCCAGGCTGGCAACCTGCTAAGTGGCTGCCCTCAGTCTAGGTAGGCTGTTTTCCTTTCCATCCCCCTCCCTGCTCCCCATCTGAGTTTCAGGGATTGTCTGTCTCCCAAACAGACATCTTGCACACAAATCTCGTCTCAGACCCATTTCCTAAGGTTAGTTCCTGACCTGCACAGCTGAACTGCTCTAACGGACACCAAGTGTCACCTACTTTTAAATGCATTTGCCTCATGGGGCTAGGGAGATGACTCTGATTAAAAGCACAAAGCATGCATTGCTCTTGCAGAACATCAAACTCACACCAGCACCAACACCCCATTGGGCAGCTCACAGTCATCTGTGACTCCAGGTCCAGGGAAGTCTGACACGTCTGGTTTCCTCCAGTACGTATACTCATGAATACCTACATACAGACACTCACATGCTCATGATTCAAAATAAAATAATGGCCGGGCATAGTTGTGCACGCCTTTGATCCCAGCACTGGGGAGGCAGAGGCAAGCAGATCTCTGTGAGTTCCAGACCAGCCTGGTTTACATATTGAGCTCCAGGATGGGCAGGACTACACAGCCCCTGTCTCAAAATCATCATCATCATCATCATCATCATCATCATCATCACCACCACCACCACCACCACCACTACCACCACTACCACCACCACTACCACCATCACCACCATCACCACTATCATCAGCACCATCACCATCATCACCACCACCATCATCACCATCATCACCATCACCATCATCATCACCACCACCATCATCATCTTTTAAAATGTTTGTCTCATAACTGCATTTTCGCAATCTGCTTTGCACCCAAAGCAAAGCGTGTGCTCTATAAGGTGATTTACGGTGTGCACAGCAGAAAGGCCAAGTAAAGAGGGAATCCCTGCCCCGAGGCTGTTCCTGAGCAGGATCCAGATGATGCTTCCACCCTCCCACCTCCCCCTCCTCCTGGTCCATTCATCACCAAGCTTGGACAGCTCCCCCTCAGCTGACCCCAAAGCAGCCAGCCCTCAATCCTTCCTCCACCCTTTCATCTGAAGGCCTCCAGGGGATAAGAAACATCCCTGACCTTTGAAAGAACCCTGTGTACCAGGACCTGTGATGTAGACTTTGACGTTCCTTCTCAGAATAGAAACAGTGAGAGCTGAGGAGTTTCCAAAATGTTCCGTTCATTCATTCATTCATTCATTCACAAGTTCATTCATTCATTCCTTCAACAGACACCGAGCATTTGGGCAGGGGGTTCGATACGGCAGACAACAGAATCAACCAGAGGACTGAGGATATATATGTAGCCCAGTCAGCAGAGTTCGTGCCTAGCGAGTATGAAGCCCTAGGTTCCATTCCCAGCACCCCATAAACTAAGCGTAGTGATACACACCTGTGAATCTAGCACCTAGGAGGGGGAGCAGCAGCACCCAGTTCAAGGTCATCCTCAGCTAGGAGGGAATTTGAGACCAGCTTGGGCTACATGAGACCCTGGCTTAAAAACGAAAGAAAGCATCAACCAGAGCCTGCTGGGCAGAAACTAATTTATTTAAAAGTGGTAGAGAGCCTGGGAGATAGCCCAGAGGTCACCGTCATTGACTGCTCTTGCAGAGGGCGGTTCGATCTCCAGTACTCACACGGTGGCTCATGACCGTAACCCCAGCCAGGGGATTCGATGCCATCTTCTGGCCTCTGCGGGCACCGGGCACATAAGCGGTGCGTAGACATGCATGCAAGTGAACAACGCATCGTATACATAAAATATACTCAGAATTTAAATTAAAAGCCCTGGAGCTCGAAAGGGTGGTGCACACCTGTGTGATCCCAGCACCCTGGAGGCAGAAGCAGGGGGATTGCAGCAAATCTGAGTCTAGCCTGGCTACATGGTGAGACCTGTCTTCAAATAGAAGAAAATGAGCAAGCCTTGGTAGGTGCCTCGATGGTAAAGACACCTCGGAGGCAGGAGAAACCCCACCCCACCCCCGCTGGATGCTCCACAGCCCTCCTAGGTTGTGCCTGCTGCCTCTGTTCAGGCTGGAACCCAACAGACATTTTATTTATTTATTTATTTATTTATTTATTTATTTATTTATTTTTTGATGGGGTCTCACTACATAGCTCTGGCTGTCCTGAACTATGTAGACCAGGCTGGCCTTAAACATACAGAGATCTACCTACCTTTTCTTTTAGAGTGCTGGAATGAAAAGCGTGCCCCCACCATGCCCATAGATAGAAGAGAACCCTGAAGGAAGCATGAAAGTGGCCAGATAAAGTGGAAGACACCAGATCTGGTGGTACAACCTGTGATCCTTATGCTTGGGAAGTAGAGAACAGAGGGTCAGGAGTTCAAGATCCTCCTCAGCTACGTGGGAGTCTCCATCTCGAAACAAGACAAAACAAAATGAAAACTCCACACCAAACCAAACGGAAACAGCGTTAAACAAAGCCAGAGCTGAGTGAGTCAGGGCCCTCTCCCGCTCTACTCTGAATACAAATACAGCACAGGACAGAGAAGGGGACACAGGACCCACCCGGGCCGAACAAGTTCCTCGTGCTTCAGACAACAAGGACTTGAGCAAACAAGGGTGACTTCATGTCCAGGCAAGAATTACCCAGGCAATATAGTCCTCAAACACAAAGACAAAGGCATGCAGGTCACTTGCTATTGCCACAATGTTACCGGGAGTCAGGGTTGGCTCAGCGCCCACCCCCAAGTGGAATCGGCTTGCCTTTCTGATTCTGAAAGTAACTTTGACTCATTATTGTAAAAGATACTTTCCTTTGAATTTCATTTGTATTTATGTGTATGTTTGTGTGTCTCTGTCACTCTGTCTCTCTCTGTCTCTCTCTGTCTCTCTCTGTCTCTCTCTGTCTCTCTGTCTCTGTCTCTGTCTCTGTCTCTGTCTCTCTCTCTCTGTGTGTGTGTGTGTGTGTGTGTGTGTGTGTGTGTGTGTGTGTGTGTGTGTGTGTGAGCATGCGGGCATCTCAGGAGAAGAGGGTGCCGGGTTCCTTGGAGCTGGAGTTAGTGGTGGTTAGGATCCACGTGATCGGGATGCTGGGAACCAAATAGGGTCCTCTGCAAGAGCAGGAAGTGCTTTCAACAGCTGAACCATCTCTCTAGCCCCTAAAGATATTTTCAAAGCAGACATGCTGGACTACACTTGTCTGTGACTCTTTTTTTTTTTTTTCTTTTTTTTTTCGGAGCTGGGGACCGAACCCAGGGCCTTGCGCTTCCTAGGCAAGCGCTCTACCACTGAGCTAAATCCCCAACCCCGTTGGACTACACTTGTAATCCCAGCACAACAGAAGCAGTAACAAGACCCTCTCTGTGAGTTCAAGGCCAGCCTGGACTGCATATCAAAGCCTGTCTCAAAAAATTACCAGTAACAAAAACCAGGGCGGTCGACTATGACCTGCAATCTCATCGTTTGAGAGGTAGAGAGGCAGAGGCGAGAGGGTCTGGAGTCCAGGTCATCCTCTGCTACCCCTGTAATTTCAAGTCCTCCTGGACTACCTGAGACCTTGTCTCGAAAAGAACCACCACCACCAAGCGAACCAGTTGGCAACAGTTTTAGACAATACAGGAAATGTTAGGAAATGAAAGACCTGGGCTGGAGAGATGGCTCAGTAGTTAAGAGCACTGACTACTCTTCCAGAGGTCCTGAGTTCAAATCCCTCAAATTCCAGCAACCACATGGTGGCTCACGACCATCTGTAATGGGATCCAATGAGCTCTTCTGGTGTGTCTGAAGACAGCTACAGTGTACTCATACATATAATAAATACATAAATCTTTTAAAAGGAAGTGAAAGGCCTGAGTTCAAAGCATTTTTCAAATTATCCTGGATGCCGTTCACTGCTCGAATCAAATATAAACTCAAAGGTGAGTATGTGCTACTGTTACACACTGCAGCTTATGATGTCCTGAGCGCCCATCCTGTACACGCTGTCCCCTCTGTGCATTGCTGATTCAAGTGTGTTGTGTGCTATGATCAACAATGGGGAAACTGAGGCACGGAGCAGTTGAATGAATTGTGCGCTGTCACAGGTACATGGTCTTGCAGGGATTTAGATGGGGGCCTTCTGGCCTCCAGTTTCCAGACTCTCATCCCACCCCCGCCCCCCCTCTCCCATCCCCCCGCCATGCTCTGTCTTTGCTCCTTTCCATGGGCAGCAAGCTGCATTGACTCCCCTTCTTGTGGGAATTGGGGTTTTCCACTCTGATGGGAATAGAGAAAATTTTCCCTTTTGGGTCTTCAGTGAGGTGAGAAAGCGATGGTTAAAGGTCACTGTGACCTGTGCTTCTAACCAGGACAACACAGGCACTCAGCCCACCTTGATCAGCAGATGCAGGTCAGGGCTGGGGGAAAACATCCAGAAGAAGGCTCTTGTGTAACAGGCCTGACTCTGAGGATGTCATGAGCTCACTCACTGCAAATAAAGGTCGTTAAGGCACAGAGTTTAATGGGTATCTGGCTCTGGCCTCCCATTCTGATGGACAGCTCTGCCCAGCCTGGGTTCTGCAGTTCTTGGTTGTTGAGGGCCTTGCCTCCTATGCTCAGGACATATCACCTGCTTGAGCTGTTCGCAAGAGCCAGCCAGTTTTCTCTCTCAGATGGCTGCCGGATTCAGTTCTCATGGCTGTGGGGCTGATCTCCCTGTTTCCTTATTTGGGGATACAAGGCAAAGAGGCAATTCTCTCTGTAGTCAGAAATGAAAAAGTGTGGAGCGATGCAGCCTGGCCAGGGTCTGGGTGGGGACCATGGCGGACGCTAAAGTGCCGTGAAGGAGAATACTCAGAAACAATGCTCACCTTGCACTGACCCTTCTGAAAACTCATCAGGGCTAAAGTAATTGTTCAGTAATTCTGGGGAGGTTGGAATGTTGCAAGTCAACTGCCTTCAACGCGTTCTGTTGAGTCTGTGTGTGAACTGACATCGGTGTGGCCGTTAGGTAAATTATTAAAGTGCACAGTCAATATAAGCTCATCAACCAATGGTTCAGTGTCACCAGGCAGCATCTGAGGCTAATGTTGCCACCCCTGTGTTTAAAAACTGTCTTGATTTATGACTTTCTTTGTTTTGTTGCTATAACAACTTAATAATAACTAAAACTTCATCCAGGCTGGAACGTGGAATGTGGGGTGGTGGAGGTGCGCGTTCCCACACCACAGTCCCCAGCATTTGTCTCCAGGATACATCCCGGCTGCCTCTGAGGAGAGAGCTGGTTTGCACAGAGCGTGCTCTTTTGTCAAGAAAGGAGAAAGAAGGGAGAGAGCTCGGTGCCTCACTGTGTAGGGGAGCTAGGATGGTACTAGTGAGATGTAGGGGAGCGAGGACGGTATGGTGTGGACGGTGCTCATGAGCCATGCAATGGTTTGGGAAAGAGGAGGGGCAGTTGACGAGTGTGCCTGGCATGAGGAAGAGCTTTGCTTTCCTCTCTGTTGCTGGCTGTCCCCGGCATGCTGTGCTGCAGTCTGAGGGGACCTTTTTTTTTTGGTTCTTTTTTTCGGAGCTGGGGACCGAACCCAGGGCCTTGCGCTTCCTAGGCAAGTGCTCTACCACTGAGCTAAATCCCCAACCCCTGAGGGGACCTTTTAAAATTAGATAACTAAGGGTCCCCAGCTCCGAAAAAAAGAAAAAAAAATTAGATAACTAATTGTACCTTAGTCCAGGACAGATGTAGCCCAGGCTAGCCTCAATTCTCTACATACCTGAGGATAACCTTGAGCTCCTGATCCTACTTACCAGGTGTGGGATATCCCCACTTCAGGCTCCCCTCTCCCTTTTAAAATGAAGACATTTTTTGCCGGAGAGAATGGTTAAGCAGGTGAGAGCAGCATGGTGCTTGTGGGAAGGGCCCCCCTGCAGCTCACAGCTATCTGTAGTCTCAGTCCAGCAGATCCGATGCCTTCTTCTGAACTCCATGAGTACCAGGCACATACATGTGCACAGGCATAGGTGCAGGCAAAACACGCACACACTTAAAATAATATATATATAATATATATATTTTTTAAATTGTATCATTTTTCCCGTTCAAACCATGTGCTATTTGCATTAAAATCACTAAGATAGAAATAAGCCGAAGAGGGCTGGAGGGATGTCTCAGTGGTTAGAGCACTGACTGCTCTTCCAGAGGTCCTAAGTTCAATTCCCAGCAACCACATGGTGGCTCACAGCCTCTGTAATGGGATCTGATGCCCTCTTCTGGTGTGTCTGAAGCCAGTGACAGTGTCCTCACATGCATAAAGTAAATAAATAAATCTAAAGAAGAAAAGAAAAGAAGCCAAAGAGAGAAGAAAGAAACTCACTGGTCCTGTTAGAGGCATCTGGAGCCTCAGTTCTTACAGCTTCTGCTTATTTCTAATTTCTGTTTTAAGATTTTTAATCATCCTCCCTCTGGTCATGATGATGATGGTGGTGGTGGTGATGATGATGGTGATGATGGTGCTTTTGTATTGGGGCATACAACCCAGGAGGCACTGAACAGTCAACTTTTCTAAAGACAGAGTAGAATTTTCCCCCCTAAAATCAGAAATCCCCGCTTCCCGCACAGCGGTTGGGGCTAATAGCTTTTATGTTTGTTCCTTGTTTCGAAATAATGCCCAGAAGCTCACACCTGTCATCCCAGAGCTTGGGAAGGGACCGCAGGAAGACAAGGTGTTCAAGGTCTACGTCACCACAGAAGCTCTGGGCTAGCTGAGACACACACACACACACACACACACACACACACACACACACACACACACAGAGAGAGAGAGAGAGAGAGAGAGAGAGAGAGAGAAAGAGAAACATATACAAATAAAAATGAAATTCAAAGGAAAGTATCTATTACAATAATGAGTCAAAGTTACTTTCAGAATCAGAAAGGCAAGCCGATTCCACTTGGGGGTGGGCGCTGAGCCAACCCTGACTCCCGGTAACATTGTGGCAATAGCAAGTGACCTGCATGCCTTTGTCTTTGTGTTTGAGGACTATATTGCCTGGGTAATTCTTGCCTGGACATGAAGTCACCCTTGTTTGCTCAAGTCCTTGTTCTCTATAGGAGCAACCCTGACTTTTGTGAAAATGCTAGAGAACTGGTTCAGCCATCAAAAGCACTGGCCGCTCTTCCAGAGGACCTGGGTTCAAGTCTCATACTGTGTTGCTCACAACTGTTTGTGACTCTGGTTCCAGGGGATCTGACATCCTCTTTTGGCCTCTACAAGAAAAGCAAAACAAAAATCGTGTGTTGTCAGATGTTGTGTAAGCCTTCCATTCTGGCACTCGGGAAGCACAGACGGGTGAATCTCTGTGAATCTGAGGCCAGTCAGGGCTGTATAATGTGATCCTGTCTCCAAAACATCAAAAAACGCCATGTGGTAACCAGAGGACTGATAAACCTTGTAGGCCAGCCTGGTCTACAAAATAAATGTTAGGCCAGCCTGAGCTACATGTAAGCACTATTCCAGAGAAAAGGAGAATTACCATGCTTTGATAGCCAAACCCCTCTTATTTAGAAATATTTTCCACACCATATATTTTGGTCGTGATTTTCCTCTCCCTTGTGTCCTCCCAGTACTACCTCCCTTCCAATTTTCTTTCTTTCTCTTTTTTTCACAAAAAAAGAAAATCCAGGGGTTGGGGATTTAGCTCAGTGGTAGAGCGCTTGTTTAGCAAGTGCAAGGCCCTGGGTTTGGTCCTCAGCTCCAAAAAAAAAAAAAAAAAAAAAAAAAGAAAGAAAATCCAAGCAAACAGGAAGGGATGCTCAAGCCTCTCCTCTCTCTCTCTCTCTCTCTCTCTCTCTCTCTCTCTCTCTCTCTCTCTCTCTCTCTTTCTCTCTCTCTTCCTCCAATTTCATGCACATTGGTGTTTTGCCTGCATGTAAGTCTGTGTGAGTCTGCATGAGGGTGTCGGATCCTCTGGAACTGGAGTTACAGACAGGTGAGAGCTTCAGTGTAGATGCTGGGTCCTCTGGAAGAGCAGCCAGTACTCAGAACCACTGAGCCATCCCTCCAGTACAGAGATGCCAAGTCTTTTTTTTTTTTTCCCTCGGAGCTGGGGACCGAACCCAGAACCTTGCGCTTGCTAGGCAAGTGCTCTACCACTGAGCTAAATCCCCAACCCCGAAATGCCAAGTCTTAATGCTCTGCTTTCAAATAAAATCTACTTGCAACTCTGGGTGCTGTGGGTTCTGGTGGCCTTCCTCTACACCTGTTCCTGCTGGCAACCTGCCGCCACTGCCACCACCACTCCCAATCCCCTTCCTATGTAGTCATGTGGTCATTTTGGAGAGAGCAATATTTACCACTGACTTGTATTGTGGCTCTGTAAATGCCAACTTCAGCTGAGCCCCAGGGTGAACCTCGGCTGCAGGTGCTCATTTCTCCGTGGTCCTTAGTTAACCATTGTCTTAATCCCCACTACCTCCCTGCCTTGTTTTTCCGCGTGGGTTACCAGTTAGCTCCAACCTCTGGCAGTAGTCTGAACACCCTTTAACTGCTTCCCAGGGAACCAGTCTCATCCACCTTCCCGCGGGAACTCACTCAATGGAGTCCTCGGATCCGTTCCCCTGAGGACTGATCCCCTCACGGGTCCCTGACCACCATCCCAGGATCTCCCTCCACCGTCATCTAGGGATCTGCTGGCTTCTTGCCTTTGCAGGAGGCTTCCTCGTTTGCCCCGCCCCTCACACGGTAGCACCCTGAGAAAGGTTGTGAGTGAGAAAGACTTTCAGATCAGAAAACGGTTTGAAATTACACCTGTTTGTTCAAGCACGGACTCGAGTGTTGCGCCACAAATGTGAGGTCAGAGGACAGCCGAGCAGAGTTAGTTCTCACTTTTCGTCTTTACGTGGGTCCTGAGTCCCACCCGGGCCTCCAGGCTTTTGCCTGAGTCATGTCCGGTCTGGCCTGCTTCTTTCTCTCTGATGGTCTTCCAAGATACTCCAACAGACCCTGCTCACTGGTCTCACAGGGGAGCCTGTATTCTTACTGTCCTCCCTTCTAGAAAGCTACAGGGTCTCTGTTCTAAGTTGAAGCCTCACAGTGATGGGTCTTGGCTGGGTCAGACAGCCGGATTCTGTCTCGAACAGACGACTTCATTCTTTATTTTACGTTTTGTCCCCTTCAGCTTTACTTTCACGGGTCCCCAGGGCAACCTGAAGCCTTTCAGAATTTTGAGGATTTACAGGCTCTTTTTGTTTGGTTGTTTGTTTTTGTTATTGTTGTTGTTTTTCCCGGAGACAACGTTTGTTTGGGTAGCCCTAGCTGTTCTAGACCAGGCTGGCCTTGAACTCACAAAGATCTCCCCATCTTTGCTGGGTTCCAGCAGATGTACAGGTTTTGAAGAAAAGCTAGGGACATTCATGAACCCCGCCTCCCAGCAGCTTCTGGAGGCTGGAACAGGCAGAAACTGGGAAAGGAGATTCTCCCTGGCTCTCCAAGAGCGACACAGCCCTGCCTTCTCCTTCAGTTTAATTCCATGAAGCATTTGGGGTGTTTTAATCTAATCCCTTCATACCTTTCCTTCACTGGCTTATAGCTGTTTGTTTGAGACAGAGTTTCCTTCTGTAACATACCCTGGCCCAGAAGTCACTCTGTAGTTCAAGCTGGACTGAGACTTACTATTACTGTGTCCAGCCTGGCTTTGAACTCACTGCCATCCTCCTGGTTCAGCCTCTTGATTGTGGAGTTTACAGCTGAGCTGCTATGTCTGACTTGGGTCCCTGTTTTTGTTTTTGATATTATTTATTTTATTTTATTATGTGCATGGGTGTTTTGCCTGTGTGTATGTCTGCACTACATGTATTCAGTGCCCTCAGAGGCCAGAAGAGGGCGTCAGATCCTCTGGAACTGGAGTTCCAGACAGTTTGTGAGCAGAACCCAGGTCAGAAAGAACAAGCAGTCAACCACTGAGCCGTCTCTCCACTCCACTCCTACCCCACCCCCATTTTATTGTTACTAGTTTTTGCAAGACTGAGAATAACACTCAAAGCTTTACCCATGCAAGGCTCTACTGCTGGGCTACATCCTAGCCCAGCTTCTAAATACTGGAAAAAGAGCAACGAACATGATTCCAGGTCTCTACACCTGTGCACTGGGCTAGACTGCCTTTCTCAGGTTGCTACAAGGGCGGAGGGGTGACTGAGCAGTGCAGCGCCGCTGTCCAAGCAAGCAATGGGTGAACAAAGGCAAAAAATGAAGGCGTTCTTCCTCAGGAAGCTTGGGCCATAGAGATAGAAACTCAGAAAGGGAGAGAACAACCGAGGAGGGAAGAGATGTCTGGTCACGAAAAGTCCTCAGAGACATGTAAGTCCTTAGGACTTAATGACAAGCAAACCTACTGTCTTAGGCACTGTGAAGAGACACCATGACCATGGCAACTCTTACAAGAGAAAGCATTTAATTGGCTCATTTACAGTTTCAGGGACTTAGTCTATTATCAGCACAGCAACAGCGTGGCAGGCATGGTGTTGCTACATTCTGATCCATAGACAGAGAAAGACACAGGGGCCTGATACCGGCATCAGGGCTACACCTACTCTAACAAGGCCACACCTCCTTTAGAGAGGCCACACCTTCTCCACCAAGGCCACACCTCCAATAAGGCCACACCCACTCTAGCAAGGCCACACCTCTTTCAACATGGCCACACCTTCTGATCCCTCTCAAACTGTCTACTTTCTGATGATGAAGCATTCAAATATATGAGCCTATGGGGGCCGTTTTTTTTTGTTTTTGTTTTTGTTTTTTTTCCCCCGGAGCTGAGGACTGAACCCAGGGCCTTGCACTTGCTAGGCAAGCGCTCTACCACTGAGCTAAATCCCCAACCTCTGGGGGCCGTTCTTATTCAAACCACCATACCTTATGATCCCAGGCCTCCAAACCATCAAGATAATGTTATGATAAAGCAAGAACAACAACAAAAGAGCCGAGCAAAAATAAATGTAGTTAGGGGTGACAGCACGAAAACACACAGTTCTCACCTCAAAAGGAAAAAGAGATAGTTTACCCTAAAGTCAGATATGAGTGACTGTGACCCAGGTTCGGGATTTCAGGTGTCCTCAAAACTCCACATCTCAACCTGGTAACAAGGCATGAATTTTTTTAAACTTAAAATTTTTTGGGGTTGGGGATTTAGCTTAGTGGTAGAGCGCTTGCCTAGCAAACGCAAGGCCCTGGGTTCGGTCCCCAGCTCCGAAAAAAAGAAAAAGAAAAAAAAAATTTTTTTTGTGTGCATGCACGCGTGCTGTGAGTGTGCATGGTGTTCTTAGAGGCCAGAGGAAAGCACCAGATCTCTTGGAGCTGGAGTTCCAGATGGTTGACAGCTACTGTGTGAGTTCTAACTGAACTCACACAGTACTTCTGCCAGAGCAGCAAGAACTTTGTTTGTTCATTTGTTTTGTTTTTTTGAGACAAAGTTTCTTTGTGTAGCCCTGGCTGTCCCGGAATTCATGCCGTAGACCAGGCTGGCTTCAAACCTAAGAGATCTACCTGCCTCTGCCTCTGCCTCTGCAGGGTTGGGACTAAAGGCATGTGTCACCCTTACCTGGCTTGCAGCATGTACTTTTAACTACTTAGCCATCTCTCAAGTTTATACTCTATTCTAATATATATTATTTATATATTACTATATATATGACTATATATATCATATGTATATATAGTAGATACATAAATATGAATAATGTATGGGCTGGAGAGATGGCTCAGTGAATAAGGACACTTGCCACCAACCCCAATGACCTGAGTTTGATCCCTGGTGTCTATGTGATAGAGGGAGTCATCTTCTGCTGTTATTTCCTGACCTCTTCCGCATATGCAGTGCCTCTCACCCACAAAAACACAGTAGATAAATAATGGAAAAGCAACACAAACGACTGGGCTTAGAGGCGCACGCCCTTAACGCCAGTGCTGGAGAGACAGAAGCAGGCGGATCACTATGGAGTCCACGAAGCCTGCTCTGCATATCGAGTTCCAGGAGAGCCAGTTATTTCATACCAGTCTCTGACTCAATAGATGATAGATGGATGGATGGATGGATGGATGGATGGATGGATAGATAGATAGATAGATAGATAGATAGATAGATAGATAATGTAACTGTCTTAGGGTTTCTATTCCTGCACAAACATCATGGCCAAGAAGCAAGCTGGGGAGGAAAGGGTTTATTCAGCTTATACTTCCACATTGCTGTTCATTATCAAAGGAAGTCAGGACAGGAACTCAAGCAGGTCAGGAAGCAGGAGCTGATGCAGAGGCCATGGAGGGATGTTACTTACTGGCTTGCTTCCTCTGGCTTGCTCAGCTTGCTCTCTTATGAAACCCAAGACCACCAGCCCAGGGATGGCCCCACCCACAATAAGCTGGCCCCACTCTTGATCACTAACTGAGAAAATGCCTTACAGCTGGATCTCATGGAGGCATTTCCTCAAGGGAGGCTCCCTTCTCTGTGATAACTCCAGCTGGCTTGTGTCAAGTTGACTCACAAAACCAGTCAGTACATTAACTAAATATTTAAAACGTGAATTATGAAAAAAGAAACATAGATTAAGACACTTTCCTTTTCCCTTCTTTTTTCTCTTTCTTTCTTTCTTTCTTTCTTTCTTTCCTTCCTTCCTTCCTTCTTTTCTTTCTTTAAGACAGGATTTCACTGTGTAGCCCTGGCTGTCCTGGAACTCACTATGTAGACCAGGCTGGCCTCAAACTCAGAGATCTGCCTGCCTCTGCCTCCCAAGTGCTGGGATTAAAGGTGTGCGCCAGCAGTGCTCAACTTTTCAAATGTAGTGATTAGGAGCACCAGGTTGAGCAGTGGTTCTCACCTTCCTGACGCTGTGACCCTTTAATACACTTCCTCATGCCGTGGTGACACCCTCCACTCCCCGCCATGAAATTATTTCTGTTGCTGCTTCATAACTATACTTTTGATACTGTTTTAAATCATAATGTAAGTATCTGAAATTCAGAATATCTGATATGTGACCCCTGTGAAAAGTCGTTCAGCCTCTCAAAGGAGGAGTCACAATCCCTGGGTTGAGAACCGCTGAAGTGGGCCACTTCATCAAAGCAGGGAAACCCCTTTTACAGTCCTCAGATGCCATAGATGGTATTAGCTTTGGTGGAAGCCAGGGTTCTGTCAATACATCCCAAGAGCTTTCATGTGACAGTCACAGGATGTTAAGGCAATGGCTGGCTATTAAGGAGGCTAACTATATCCTGAGATAATTTGGCTTCAGATTTATAACCTCCTAACCACCCCGCCCCCTCCCAACCCCAGTCACCAAGGTTTAATTAGCTACCCATCCTTTGTAGAACACTCGAAGTAAGTAAGCTCTCCAGGAGCTTCTCTTCACAGGGATGTAACTCAGCCATGAATGCTAACCCACCATGCACAGAGCGCTGGGTTCTACCCCTAGATTGTCCAGAAGGGCTATCATGAGACACACTTGTAATCCCAGGAAGATCAAGGGTTCAAGGTCACCTTTGACTACAAAACTCAAAAGACATCCCTGGCTACACAGTGAATGCCAGGGCAGCCTGGTCTATACAACACTGTCTGGATTTTTTTTTTTTTTTTTTTTTTTTAAGTGTTGGGACTGAGAAGGTAGCTCAGTGGTTAAGAGCACTTACTGGCTGCTCTTGCCGAGGACCCCGGTTTGATTCCCACCTTCCACACTGCTGCTAAAAAGCGCCTAGTTCTAGGCATCTGACACCTGCTTCTGCAGGCAAAACATCCATATACACGAAACAAATAAAGATCAGACATTCGAACCTTTTCTCTACAAAAATTATTTTTATTTATGTACGTGTATATACACCGCTCATATGTGGATGACTGTGTATGGAGGACAACTTGAGAAAGTAGGTTCTTGCTTTCCACCACGTGCGTCTCTGAGATTGAACTCAGGCCCTCAGGCTTGGTGACAAGCACCTTAGCCTGCGGAATCATCTAAACAGCCCAAAGAGTTGGTAATGTATATATATTTGGTACCACGTAGTCCTAGTGGGCTTTGAACTCGCAATGTACATCATGCTGGCCTGGAACTCAGGGATCTGCCTGTCTCTGCCCACCCGGTGCTGGAGTGAAAGATGGCTACCGGTGGAGGCAGAGGGCTGCCGCCGCCGCCTTGGGAACCTGACATGGATAGGCACGTGATCTCCTACAGCTTGGCCTTAGAGCAGCGCGCCTTCCCTTTCAGCAAAGGCTTCCGGAGGACGTGCTGAGCCGCACGCAGGAGCGCATCCTGTGTGCGGCGCCGCCATTTGTATTATTCTATCTGATCTACACATGGGGCAACCAGGAGTTTGACCAGTCCAAGAGGAGGAATCCAGCCATGTACGAAAAGGACAAGTGAGCAGCCTGCACCTGGATGACAGTCCCCTGCCTTCAAGAGACCCTTCTCAGGCTGGAGAGATGGCTCAGCGGTTAAGAGCACTGACTGTTCTTCACAGAGGTCCTGAGTTCAATTCCCAGCAACCACATGATGGCTCACAGCCTCTGTAATGGAATCTGATGCCCTCTTCTGAAGTCAGCTACAGGGTGTTTATGTATAATAAATAAATAATTCTTAAAAAAAAAAAAGAGGGTTGGGGATTTAGCTCAGTGGTAGAGCGCTTGCCTAGCAAGCACAAGGCCCTGGGTTCGGGTCCCCAGCTCAAAAAAAAAAAAAAAAAAAAAAAAAATGTCCAAGGACCACAAGGAAGGCAAAGCGAGGAAAACCCCTCCCCCTGGAAAACCCAAGTCCCCAAATTTTTCCTTGAAAACAATAGCCCACTTATGGTTTCAAAAAAAAAAAAAAAAAAAGAAAGATGACTACCACCACATCTTGTGATAGATTTTCTTTTCCTGCTACCAGGGGATTGAGCCTAAGACCTCATGAGCGCTGGTCCAGAGCTCTAACAGAGTACCTTTTAGTACTTAAAAGGTTTTACCATAAGGCAGCTGATCCTCAAGTGTTCGAATACTGTGACGTGGGAGTTATACCCCACAGGGCACCCGGCCCCACACCCTGCCATATTTCCTGTCAGCTCCTTAAAGACAAGCCATGCAGCCTGAGTAATCAAGGGAGGCCTCCCAGAGGCAGTGACGTTTCAATAGACAACACTAAGCTGACTGACAACGGGATGGGAAAAGGCCGACAGAGAACACAGGCTAGAGCTTGCCCTGTAGCCAGACGGCCTTCTAGGGAGGGGTGCTGTCAGAGCAGCTGCAGGCTGGAGCTCTGGCGGCGCTGGAAAACTGGACGGGGCATCCTGGCGCCTCCGCTGGCTGTGATCCTCTGACAGTGACCTCTCTGCCTGGCACAGCACATGCTCAGGTTCAATGACTCTATTTGCCTTCCTGGGGCAATAACCCAGGACTAGGTGAGAAGAGCCCGGGTGTTGCCCACAGGCCAGAGGGCAGGTCTGTAGCAGCCCGAGGGTTGGCTGAGGTTGGCACCAGGCCTAGAAGAGGCGTGACCGGGAGGCCCATGACCTTCATGAAACTCCAACTCAGTTGGTTTGGCAGGGCAGTGGGTGGGTAGAAGGGCAGCCCTCTGGAATTTCAGCTCAACAAGTGTGACCAGCCAGAGCCCCAGGCTGCTCCTTCCACAGCAAAGCCTACATCTCACTAAGCATAGCGCCAATCCATGAAGGGAAGCTCTCTGCTCCAGTGTAGAGGCAGACAAACAAGGCAGCCACGAGTGGCAAAGTTAGTTATTGTCCATACCAGACTGTACCCAAATCCCAGTCGACGTAGTGGCTTGCTGTGTGACTGCTTGGCATCTCTGTATCTTTTGGACATATTAGTGTCTGCTGGGCTGATTCATAAGGAATTAAAGAAACAACGGTAGAGCGCCACACCTAATAGGAAGAACTCAGTCAGCGTCAAACGGGTGAATCTCAAGCACTTGTTCTGATGTGTTTTTGATAATAGTCCTAAGCTTTGGCAGGTGAAGGGCTGCTTCTGTCACCAGGCCCAACTCTGACGTCTGTCGGCACCAGGAGGTCACCACCTCTTGCCACCTCTGCCACATCCTCTCTGTCCACCTGCTATCAGCTCAGTGTGGGTGAAAACCATTTCTCTTCCAAAGGAAACCCTCCCATGACCCCATGACTGCTGCCTTCTTCCTCTTTCTTCTTTCTTCTTCTTGTTCTTCTTCTTCCTTCTTCTTGTTCTTCTTCTTCTTTTTCTTCTTGTTCTTCTTCTTGTTCTTCTTCTTGTTCTTGTTCTTCTTCTTCTTCTCCCTCTCCCTCTCCCTGTTCCCCTCCCCCTCCCCTCTCCTCCTCCTCTTCCCTCTCCTCCTCCTCCTCCTTCTCCTTCCTCTTCTTGAGATAGGGTCTCTCGGGGTTGGGGATTTAGCTCAGTGGTAGAGCGCTTGCCTAGCAAGCGCAAGGCCCTGGGTTCGGTCCTCAGCTCTGAAAAAAATAAAAAAGAGAGATAGGGTCTCTCTACATAGCTACATAGCTACATAGCCTTGGCTGTCCTGCATCTCCCTCTGTAGGCCACGCTGGCCTCGAACCCACGAGCTCCACCTGCCTCTGCCTCTCAAGGTCTGGGATTAAAGGCTTGTGCCTGGCTGACTTATTTTTAAATGTTTATTTATGGGTGTGTGTGTGTGTGTGTGTGTGTGTGTGTGTGTGTGGGGGTGTGTGTGACTCATGCTGCTGTGTGCATGTGGAAGTCAGAGGACTTTCCTTCTTCCGTCTTTACTGGACTCCGATGGATCAAACTCAGACTGCTGTCCTGCTGCAGAGCCATCTCCCCAACCCTTACTTCACTTCCTAACACGCCCAAGGCAACTCATTTACATTCACTGTGTGGGGCTGGAAAGAAGGCTCTGCTGCTAGGAGCACTTGCAGCTCCCACCGAAGAGTTGGGTCCCATTCCCAGCACCGGCACAGTGGCTCACATCCCCTCCCCTTTCAAAGGACCTGAAGCCCTCTTCTGACTTTGGGGGACAATTGATTTGGATGTGTAATCCTGGCGAGGCTGGAACTGCAACCTCACAGCAGGATGACCTTGACCTTGCGATACCTTCCTTCTGAATGGCAGACAACAGAAGCCCAATACTCATGCCCCACCCTGCCCCGCTTTTGACAAGGTCTTGCTACACTGGCCAAATTGGCCTCAGTCTCAAGAATGTTGGGAGTACCGGGAGGTATGGGCTCTCATACTGTCGGGGACCATGGTGCGTGGCTGCAGTCACAGCTCTACACTGCCCCCTGCAGCCTCAAGTCTGGGTTCTTTCCAGAGGCTTCCTCTCAGGTAAATCCAGGAAGAATTCTTCTTTTACTCTTTTGCTTTTGAGACAAGGTCTCATGTAGCCCAGGCTGGCCTCAATCTCACTAAACAACAGAGGATGATGACTTTTGTTCCTCTGGTCCCTCTGGCCCAGTCTCCCCAGGGCTAGGGCTTGAACCCAGGGCTTCATGCACTTGAGCAAGCGCTCTACCCACCGAACTGTATGCTCAACCCCAAGATTCAAAAGCTACAGGACATTTATTTACTGAGCGTGGGAGGCACACATGCCACCACAAGGCACATATATGGTGGCTGAAAAACTAAGGTTTGTTTTTTTTTTTTTTTCCTCCCACGATGTGGTTCCAGAGACAAAACTCAGGCCCTTGGCTTTGGTGGCAGGCCCATTTAACTCACAGACATTACCAGCCTAGCCCCAGGACTTTTGGCCTGGCCACAAAAAAAAATTTCAAGATGGAGAGGTTGTTTTCCTGTGGGTTTTTTTTTTTTTCTTCATTTTGGCATGTGCATACACACAGGTGAGGTCAGAGGGCAGCTTTCAGGACTTAGTTCACTTCTGAAGGGCGAGGCATCAGCCTTTTTACCCCCCACCCCCAGCCATCTCACTAGTCCCTTAGAGTTTTCCTTTAAGAGACGGAACAGGAAAGGGTAAAACCCCCCTGAGAGCGTAGCAGGGCTGGTGGCTGTGAGCTTAAGAGAGATGGGCTGTTTTAACAAAAACCCAGCGGCCTGCTGCTGGCTTCGGAAGGCAGGGCTCACAGTGTGGCTAATGAATTTCTTGGGTGGATGACAATATAGGTGGTTGGTTCCCGACGTGCCAAGGATGGAATTGTAGCACAGTAGGTAAAACTCTTTCCCCGGGGTTGCATGGGAAATTCAGGTGTTTTCTCTAACAGAAGTCTGATTTCTTTTGGGAGAGTCCCAGAAAATGTGTGAGTAGAGTGAGGTCATGCTCGAAGTGATCTGTGCTCAGGCCTTATGGATGTCTTACTGCCGGGGGGGCTGCGGAGATGGGCTCTTCAGAAGCCAAAGGTAAGCCAAGCCTGAAGACTTGAGTTCAGGACCTAGAACCCACATAAAGGTAGGAGAGAAATGACTCCACAAGTGTCCTCTGACCACCACACACAGGCCCCAGTATATTTATTTTTAAAGTTTTCTATTGATGATATGGGTACTGTGTCTGTATGCCTGTGCAGTATTACATGCACTGCCTGCAGAGGCCAGAAGGTGGTGCCAAATCCCCGGGAACTGGAGTTACAATTCATTACGAACCACCTGGTGGTGCTTGTATTTGAACCCAGGTCCTCCGCAAGAGAAAGCAGGGTTCTTATCCACTGAGCCATCTCTCCAGCCCTCTTCGTTATTGTTACCACCTCTTGAGACAGGGTCTCTTATGTAGTCCTGGCTGGTTCCGGGACTCATTTTATAAACCAGGCTGGTCTCAAACTCGAGATCCATCTGTCTCTTTAACGGTACATGCCACCACCCAGCTGGTTCGAGGTCTTTTCAAATTCTTTGTTTTTAAAAATTGCTTGTAGTGTGTCTTAGGATTTCTACTGTTTCGAGGAAACACCATGACCAAAACAAGTTGAGGAGGAAAGGGTTTTTTCTATTACACATCCACATTACTGTTCGTCATCAAAGGAAGTTAGGACAGGAACTCAAACAGGGCAGGAACCTAGAGTCAGACGCCGAAGCAGAGACCACACGGAAGGATGCTGCTCATTGGTTTGCTCTCCGTGCCTTGCTTAACCTGCTTTCTTAAGGAACTCAGGACCACAGGCCCAGGGATGGCCCCACCCACAATGGCTCCACCCACAACGGGCGGGGCCACTCAGTTAGTATTCCCATTATCCATATAAAAGCCAGGGATGGCTGCTGGCATCTGTAACCGTAGGGATAGGGAGACTGAGAAGGGAGTATCCCTGGAAGTTGTTGGCTAGCCACTATGGCATGTCCCCAGTTTCAGGTTCCGTGTCTCATAAATTAAAGTGGAGCATGAATAAGGAAGACATCTGATAACCTCGGACTTCCTAGTGTAATCGCCACATACAGGTTAAAAATCTGTTGGGGTGCCAAGATAGCTCAATGATTAAAGGCGGTGCCGCCAATCTTTACTACCAGAGTTCAATGCCAAGGATCCACACAGTGTAAGGCGAGAATGAAACTCAAGTTGTCCTGGATCTCATTTTCACATATAACACACCAACTGGTAAACCTCTGTATTCCTAGTTCTCAACGTTTATACTAGGAGTACACTGTCTAGCGTTTGCCCTCTGCCTACTCTTCCCAAAGCTGGGAAAACTGAGGTTGACTCGGACGCCTCCAGACTCCCTCCGCACAGCCTGCCTGGACGCCCAGACAGACCTTTTCCCCCCATTTTTAGCCCCGTGATTTCCACGCGGTAAGGACCGCTTTCCAATCACAGCTGAGTCACCAGGATCTCAAAAGTTTCCCCCAAATCCTTGCCGCCCAGGGACCGGAAAAAGTCGTACTGTCCCGAGGGCAGATCATCGCCTGGCCTGGCCGGAAAAAGCCTACAGAAAGTCCCCGAAGTCATCCAATTCTCCAGCCACCAAGAGGACGGGGCAGAGGGCCGCCCCGGGAGGCCAAGCCCCGCCCCTGCCCACAGCGGAAACCGGAAGCAGCCGCAGGCCCCGCTAGCCCTGCGGCGCCGAACTCTATAGTCTCCGAAGCTCGCAGGACTGGGGTGAAGATGGCGGAGGAGTGAGTTCGCTGCTTCGGGTAGCGGAGGCGGCAGGGCCGGGCCGGCGGGCCTTGGACGCCTGGGTGGAGTGGCGCGGGCCCACGGAGCTGGGGTTGGCAGGGCGGGGCGGGATGAGGTCTCGGGTCCTGCGGCCTCCCGGAGGCCATATATCGATCACCACGCACAGGCCTGTAGTATACGTAGCCTGGCGGAAGCCGCGAACGTCATTCCCTCTCTGAGTTTCCGGTTATCTGAGGATTTCCAGCCTCCTGCTCTTTCTCACGGAAGTTCTCCCATTGCCACAATCAGCCACTGGCATCCCCCGTAACCATCAGCAACCTCCAATTGTTTTTGTCTGTCCCTAGCAGGTTTCTTTCATTCATTAACTACTGGTAACCGTTTCTCTCGGCCTTGGGAATCAGGAGCCGCCCACAGGGAGCCGCCATGATGCTCTAGTGGGAGACTTTGTGTAGACAGGGCGTTTTCAGACCCTGCCAAATGTTTGGAAGGAAATGGAATAGCATGAGGGACAAGAAGCCCACCCTGGGGGGGTAAAAAGACGTCTTCTGGTCGGAAACTTGAAACCTTATAGGAGAGATGGGGAAGATGACATGTTAAAAAAGATCTGAACCAAGAAGGGGCTGATGCTTGGCTGTAGCGCAGGGACTGAACCCAGTTCAGTCCCTAGTACTGCCAGGAAAGAGAAGGGAGAGAGTGAGTACTAAAGAGTGGCAAGTGGTGTACAGTGTCCAGAGCAACTGACACAATGAAGTCCACTCCGGATCTTTTTGGAGATGTGCTACTGTTATACAAATTCTCTCTTTGAAATGAGCCCCAGAAAATGAACAAGGAACCCCATAACTGATGCTGAACTTTTACCGGGAGCACTTCAGGTAGCTCTTGGCCACTCAAGTACCAAGTATTAACTCCTTTGTTATGTACCCGTGGTGTCACAGACACTAAGGTAGGCCTCAGCAGTACAAGACAAAGGTTAATATAGAGCCAAATGGTTTGAGGTGTGGGTTTGCAGTTTGGTCAGATTATGGGCTCGTAAGATGGTGGTCTGGTCTGTAGTCTGGAGAGAAGCAGTGCTCATGGTCACAACCCTGTCATTGCTATCCTAGTTTACAGACCTCACCTTGACAGCAAGGACGGAAGTGTGTGTGTCCCAGAGCAGCAACCTGGCCTTTTGAGACTCAGGAAGGGTTTGGTAGAGTAGGTTAGGGCATTCTGGGGACAACTGGGTAGATTCAGCTGACTACTTCAGTTTATGGACGTAATCCCAGTAGGGCTGGAATCTGACTGCTCATGCCTTTGCCCGCCATGCCTAAGGTCCTGAGTTCAATCCATAGTTTAGTCAAACACACTCACACTACATCCAAAATTCAAGGAAATTGTGGAGAGACTCCAGTTCTACCCTAGGAATTTGCTTTTGTTTTGTTTTCTTTCTTTCTTTCTTTCTTTCTTTCTTTCTTTCTTTCTTTCTTTTTTTTTAAAGATTTATTTATGTGTATGAGTACACTGTAGCTGTCTTCAGACACACCAGAAGAGGGCATCAGATCCCATTACAGATGGTTGTGAGCCACTATGTGGTTGCTGGGAATTGAACTCAGGACCTCTGGAAGAGCAGTCAGAGCTCTTAACCACTGAGTCATCCCTCCAGCCCTTGTTGTTTTCTTTCCAGACAGGCTCATGTAGCCCACAAAACTGCTCTTGAACTCACTGTGCATCACTATGTAGGCCCGGGGGGCCTTGGTCTTGAACTCTTAGCTTTCCTGCATCTGTCTCCCAAATTTAGGTATTACAGGTATGGACACACAGCATCCTTCTCCCCTCAACAAGGTTTCTCTGTGTAGAACTGTCTGTCCTGGAACTTGCTCTGCTGGCCTCCAGCTCAAAGAGATCTGCCTGCCTCTGTTTTCTGAGTACTGGGGCTAAAGACATGCACCACCACTACTACCCCTGCCTTTCTTTTTCTGTTTTTGGTGGGGAAAAGGGACCTATTGGCAATTACCTCTAGAGTCTGCTGAGTGCTGGGCAGGTGCTCTATTCGTTCTTTTATGCGAGACAAGGTTTCTCTGTGCAGCTCTGGAGCTCTACATTGATAGGCTGCAAACTTGTTGGGATTAAGGCATGTGCCACTGTACCCACCTCTTTTACTTTATATTTGAGTCAGGGCCTCACTAAGTTAGACCTAGGCTGGCATTTAACTCACTAGGCCCTGCAGGCTTTGAATTTGTGATCCTCTTGCCTAACCAACTGTTCATAACCTCAGGCTTTATGTTTTTGTTCTGTTAGCTTATGCTAACATGTAGCCCAAGCTGGTGTCAGAGTGGAAAATGCCCTTGGACTCTTTTTTTTTTTTTTTTTTTTCTATTTTTCGGAGCTGGGGACCGAACCCAGGGCCTTGCGCTTGCTAGGCAAGCGCTCTACCACTGAGCTAAATCCCCAACCCCGCCCTTGGACTCTTGATCCTTCTCCTCTTCCTCCTGGGTGCTGGGATTCTAGGCCTGAGCCACACAACTGGTTTATACAATATAGAAGATCAAACCCAGGGCTTCTTACAGGTACTACCAGCTGAGTTGCATCCCTCTAGCCTTTATAACTCTTTCTCCATAGTCCTGACCCCTTTCTTCCTGACCTCTGGATGGATGGCCACAGTCACAGATGATAGAAGTCACTGGTGTGTTGTGTAGGGAGGAATACCTTTTCAAGGCCTGTCTGCTGTTTGCACCATGAGAGCTTTGCGGAATTGTCTTTCAGTCAAGTGTTTGATTCCTTGACCCTCTTTCTCTGAATGCTACTTGTGTATCTCCAACAGGTTCTCCAACACGACCCATGAGAGCTTCAACTTCACCCTTCACACCACCTTGGGTGTCACCACGAAGCTGGTGCTGCCAACACCAGCCAAGCCTATTCTTCCGGTGCAGACAGGAGAGCAGGCCCAGCAGGAGGAGCAGTCAAGTGGCATGACCATTTTCTTCAGCCTTCTCGTCCTAGGTGAATAAGCCAGAGGTGTCTGTAACACATTAAAGCTTCCTTTGCTTCCTGAAGTCAGGCCTAGCAGTTCCACAAAGCAATGTCTTAGCTTTTTAGCTTTTTTTTTTTTTTTTTTTTTTGGATCTTTTTTTTTTTCGAGCTGGGGACCGAACCCAGGGCCTTGCGCTTCCTAGGCAAGCGCTCTACCACTGAGCTAAATCCCCAACCCCTTCTTTTTAGCTTTTAAAAGAAGAAATCTTTTTTTTTTTTTTTAAAACAGCATCTCTCTTAAGTTCAGCCCTGATAGGCATGGAACTCACTCTGTAGACCAGGCTGGTCTTAAACTCACAGAGATCCACCTGCCTCTGCCTCCCATTTCCTGGGATTAAAGCTGTGTACCACCACCGCCTGGCTAAGGAAGAGCTTTTAGAGGGTGTGCTGTCTCATAATCCCATTGCTGGGTTGGCAGTGGCAGGAAGATCCTGTGGATCCAGTGACCAGTCAGTCTTCTGGATCAGTGAGCTCCAGGCCTTCACAAGCATCTACCTACACACCCAGTTTTTTTTTTTTTTTTGGTTCTTTTTTTTTTTTTTTTTTTTTTCGGAGCTGGGGACCGAACCCAGGGCCTTGCGCTTCCTAGGGCGGCTCTACCACTGAGCTAAATCCCCAGCCCCTCACACCCAGTTTTTAAAATGCAGCTGAGGCCACATAATCACTTCAGGTTATCTAAGGGTAAAAAGCTTTTTGTATGTGTCTGAAGTCTGTGCTTCATCAGACAGTAAAAGCTACCACATTTACTGGTCTGCAGTTGAGACAGGGTCTTAGGATGCTCAGGCTGGCTCTGAACTCATTAAGTAGCAGTTAGCCTCCAATGTGCTGGGATTCTGAGCAGGTACTGCCACCCTGGCCTTATTTACTACCTGCTTTTCTTTGGTAATACCAGAGTCATCTTTCTAGGAGAGCAGAAGGCAGAACTGGGTTTTGAGTATTTCCTTTCTTGAGACAATGTCTCTTGTAGCCCAGGCTGGCCTCAGTCTTGGTAGGGTTAGGGTTAGGGTTGGATTTTGATTCTCTTGCCTCTGTCTTCCCATTGCTTAGACGGCAGGAGTGTACCATCATGGCCTGTTTGAGTATCTCTCTGATGTCTGTCAGAATTAGCTTTTGAAGACAATAAAAATTGTTTTGGTCACATTTATATTCAGGCTAGAGTAAATGGTCAAAGAGTTGAACACCGTAGTGATGACTGGTTGGTTAATTGACTGATCTTTTGTTTCTCTGAGACGCTCTCACTTTGTAGTCAGGTCGGCCTCTCCTTCCCGTGTTGGCTCAGGAGGGTAGGCTGATGCCACCATACCCGTCTTTTGTTACAGCCCTAGAACACTAGGTCTTTATCAGGTTTACATTTCTTTAATGTATGAGGTTTTCTTTGAGGGTGTTGACCAAATGTTAGCATGCTGTCTGGTGGCTCTGCCAGAGGCTGTGACAGGCGTGCCCATGCAGCACACACCCCCTTGCTTTCATTCTGTGAGTAAGGACAATGGAGTTGTACCCTGGTGCTATGTGATCTTGACAGCAGTTCAGCATGTCCCTTGGCTCAGGAGGAAGGCTTCACTTTAATCTTTCATTTAACCCTTGCTGAGCTCCCACTCCACAGGGAACAGTGAATCAGGACAGTTAACCCTGTCTGGCACAAAGGCACAAACCCTGTCTGTTTAGTGAGTTCCACACCTTCAAACAATGTGGCTGTTGCTTTTCTACTTTTATTTTTCTTCCCAGGAGTAAATGAAAAGCTGGTTTTATAGTGGGGAGGAAAGCCCCAGGCCTATGACACCATCCATCATTGGAGAGGCCAGGGCAGGCAGCCAGCCTTGGCGACAAAGTGCAACTCTTCTCTCAGAGACCTGAGCCAGAGGCCAGTAGAAAGGCTCAGTAGGCAAAGGCACTTGCCGCCAAGCCTTACGATCTGAGTTCAATCCCCAGGACCCACAGAAAGGAAGGAAAGACCCAGTCTTCTGGCCTCCACTTGCCTGCCATGGCACATACTCCCCATCCCCACTTAAAAATTAAACAAAGCCATTCAACTTGCCAATAAAAACACAAGGATATAGTTTTCCTTCAGTGTGTGTAACTTGAATTTGGCTTACCATGGGGTCTTGGACCCTGTGTATGAGGGTTTAGTAAAGAAACCGCTGACGTGGCTGCTCCCTTAGGACATCTGCAGGAGCCCAGAGCAGAGGTCTGAACGGCTAGGCTATGTGCCAGAGAGGAAAGGGAGTGGAGGAGTACCTGCAGGGAAGGAAGGGCCAGAAGGAAGGCCTGGACTGTGATAGAAAACCAGAAAACCTTAGGTGTACGTCAGTGGAGCGCCATGTGTCCCTTCTGCCAGAGGCAAGGGAAATAGCTCCTCTGGGAACTGAAAACTGTTTCACAGGCTCCTGAGGAAAGCCAGAACCGCCAGCCCAGGGATGGCACCACTCACTGTGGGCTGAGCTCTGTTCCATGAGTAACAGTGAGGGAACACCATAGAGCCAGAAGTGATGGGGGCCTCTTCTCAGCTGAGACTCCTTCCTTCCAGATACCGCTAGTTTGTGTGCCAAGGTGGCCTGACACTAGCCAGCACTCGAGTGACTTTTATAACTTGGGGAATTTAAAAACTAATCATCAAACGTAGGTCGTTTTCAGTCCTCTTCTCCGTGGACCTTGCTCACAGTTCTGTCCTCATCTGCTACTTTTACTCTCTTGGCAGAAATCCTCATACAAAATCCACCCTGTTCCAAAATATCCTGAAGGCTGCTGCTGGCCTCGTTAATGTAGAAAAAATAAAATAAAACTAACGGCCTTGGAGGCCTCATGTTGCCCCCTTAGTCTGAAAAAGACACAGTGGTAACAGAGGGCCAGTAAGATTAGTTGTTTAATTGTAGCTGTCTTGGTTGGTTTATACCCATGGTCACCTTAACCAAGATGGTGATGAGGTCACATGTCTGACTTCTCTTTAACCAAAGTGAAGATGGCTGCCAGCCATGTGGTTGCAGTTCAATCCATAGTGACCCCATCAGCCCTGCACCCTTTTACTTATTTATTTATTTATTTATTTATTTATTTATTTATTTATTTTTCTTTTCTTTTTTTCGGAGCTGGGGACCGAACCCAGGGCCTTGCACTCACTAGGCAAGCGCTCTACCACTGAGCTAAATCCCCAACCCCTATTTATTTATTTTTAAAAAACATCTGCTTTCCTAAACTAGACTTGAAGCAAGCTCCATTTGCTTACTGTAGCAAATTAAGATTACATATATATATATATATATATATATATATATATATGTATATATGTTTTTACTACTATCAACCATTTCTGTTACAAGTTTTAAACTAATTTAAAAAGATTTTACAGATCTTTTAAACACAATGGCTAATAAGTTTATAAATCCTGATGAGATGCAGGAAGTTTATATATAGTAAAATATATATTAAATATACCTATTATATATTATATAGATATGTTTTAGAGATATTTGGGGGGTCTTCAGAGAGGTAAACATTGACTATACTGTGCATTTTTGAGACAGGAAACAAAACCAAGAAGAAGACGGAGGCAGGCAGCAGTAGTCCTCAGTGGGAGTAGTTTACTTTTTAGCTGTTTTTAAACACATGGCGTCTTTTCCTGGGCAGCCCCGTCTTGATTTCCTTCTTCCTGTCAGAGTCAGGGGCCAGCCTGACCCAGGACAGAGACTTTGTAGGGAACTTAAACAAGTGTGCTTGGGTCTGCAGAGGGAGGGCAAATCCACGATCCAGAATCAAGCCTTTCTAACAAAGTCAGACAGGAGCAAAGGGACAGTGCGCGGGCAGGAAGAAGATGTTCTTCAGAAACAGACTGAGGAGATGGGAGAGGCTGAGGGTCCCTGGGAGGGCATAGAGGGCCTGAGGTATTTGTGTGACTTCCATAGAGCAGGCTCCAAAAAGCCAGCGAGAGGAACAGAGACACAGCATGCAGCATCTAGTGTGAAGCAAGAGAGAAAGGGTTAGCTGCGGCGTAATCTAAAAGTCTCTGGTTCAGTCCTGGGCTTCAGCACCAAATATAACCAACCGATGGAAGAAAATTTAATGAACTAGACTGCTGCATCGGAAGAAAGGTTTATTGCCACAGCCTTTGCGGGTGGGGGAGGACAAAGAAGATCAAAATGGTGGAAAACCAAGTGGATTTTGCATGACAGCGAAGTGGGGATCTGGACTGATAGAGGCTTTCAGTTGACTGGGAGCTAGGTGATAGTTGAGATAGTTGGCCTCAGGGAAGGTCTTAGGGGAGGTTCCTGGAGGATTAAGGTCGTTCCTGACGGACTGGAACCCAGATTAGGGAGATCTGCTTTTCCAGTAAACAGAAACCCAGCTAAGGCTTGTTTGCCCATAACAGTCCCTGTGTTTACCTTCCGAACCCCCTGTATAAACGAACAGGACTGCTCCATGGTGTGACTAGGAGGTTTCAATTGTAGATATGAGAGAACAGCCAGAGGCATGTGGAAAAGTCCAGAATGGAAGGAGAGAGAGTGTGAACATGGTTGGGGCTGTCTGTGAGCGAGGGGAGCAGGGAAGGGGCCAGATGGTGAGACTAGCAGGGTATAAGGAGGACGGATTGATAGCTCAGGGCAGGGAAGCCAGTGAGCTGGAGAGAGTACTGGAAAATATGTAACAGACGCTTGTCACACTGAGGAGCTTGGAGGCCAGCATGAGCTGTGCTGTGTTGATAGGCACCACAGGTAGCCATGAGTCCCTTCTGCCAGAGGTGAGGGAAACGGCTCCTTTTGGTCAGTGGGAACCACGTTCACAAGTTCCTTAGCTTCTGTTTGACCACCGGAGATGCCCCTCAGTCCACGTTGAGCTCACTGGACTTTTTGGAGTTTGGGGAATTGGAGTTTCTTTCTTTTTTTTTTTTTTTTTTTTTTGGTTCTTTTTTTTCAGAGCTGGGGACCGAACCCAGGGCCTTGAGCTTCCTAGGCAAGCGCTCTACCACTGAGCTAAATCCCCAACCCCGGAATTGGAGTTTCTTTTGGACCTAATATTAACCACCGGTGGTGGAACCAGGTCTTGTGCTTGCTGGCCAGGCTGGGTTCTCGCCACTGTGCCACACCCGGAGTCCTACATGCAGGTCTTGTCTGGGATCGCAGGTACATGCCTGCTGCACTGTGGTGCATCTGGAGGTCAGGAGGCAGCCTTAGTTGTCAGTCATTGCCTTTCAGCTTGTTTTGTTGCTGTCTCTGTTGTTCACTGCCAGTGTCAGCCTCACTGGCCTGCTGTCACAAGTGTTCTGTCCTGGCTGCTATCTTTCCAGGGAAGTATTAGAATTACAGGTGTGTGTGCTATTGCTGCTGATCTTACATGGGATCTGGGGATTTGAACTTAGGTCCTTAGGCTTGCATGGCAAGTGCTTATTTCTAGAGTCATTTCCTCAGTTCCCCAGTAAATGTTTTAACTTAATCTTTTAAGAAGTTATGTAATTTTGTGTGCAGAGCATGACTGTCAAGTCGTGTAAGTCAGAGGACAGTGCAGGAAGGAGTCCTCCCACGTGGGTTCTAGGGATCAGATGTAGGTCGTCAGGCAGCAAACACCTTATCTGCTGAGCTACCTTACCAGCTCTTTGATTTTTTTAAATGATTTCTTTATTTTTTTTTATTATATGTACATTGGTGTTCTGCCTGCATGTATGTATGTGTAAGGGTGTCACTTCCCCTAAAACCATAATTAAAGACAGTTGTGAGCTGTAGGTGAGTTCTGAGAATTGAACCTGGGTCATTCGGGAGAGCAGCCAGTGCTTTTAACTGCTGAACCAACTCTCCAGCCCTAACTCATAAAATAAATAAAAATTTTAAAAAATTTTTAAAACATACTTTGGGGAGAAAGTTCATCAATTAAGAGCACTTGCTGCTTTTCTAGAGATCTGAGTTTAGTTCCCAGTATCCACATGGCACTCACAGCCTCCTGTCACTCAAGCTCCAGGGGGACCTGATGCCTTTTCTGGCCTCCATGTACACCCCATGCATGTTCACATACAGACAGACCATACACGTACGTACACACGCACGCACGCACGCAACTTAAAACAAACCCAGCTTGGTACACACAGCAGAGTGGGCCCCGTCCTTCTCTCATGGGCTATAGCTTCTGTGTTTCCTTGACTTCCAGCTCAGCAAGAGTGTGTGGTCACATCTGTGGTTGGTGTTGAATGCAGGATCTTCTAATGAGGTAAATATTTACATTGAAACACCATCACAGATTGGAGGCTTACAATATGGAGGGAAAAGAGGACAGGACTTCTGCATTGACAGCTGTTAACCTTTAGCCACCTGGTGCTTTTTGATGGAATTGGAGAAATCAAAATTGTCTGTGTAAACTCTGAGGGTGGCCTTTTAGCAGCTTTGCAGATTCACAATCAATCTCTCTCTCTCTCTCTCTCTCTCTCTCTCTCTCTCTCTCTCTCTCTCTCTCTCTCTCTCTGTGTTATGTGTGCATATCTATGTATATGCACATGCGTGTGAAGGATGGGGGTTCATTACAATTACCTTTCTCAACTATTCCCTGTGGTTCCCAGGAGTTCCGTTTCCTCAAACCTCAGGGGTGTTCAGACATGCTGCACACCGTGGGGTGGAGCCAGGTTCCCAGTTCTGCTTCCTCGCTTGTGGTGTCTGGGCACAGCTACACACATACCGGATGGGAAAGGAGTCTGAGCCGGTAGGATCTGAAGGATCCAGGTGTGGCAGTGAGGTGTGGGGCAGGAGGCTTCTCCAAGGACTTTAGTGTTACAGCTCTCCTAGACAATCATCCGTGAACAGCTTGTGTACACATGCTTTATTTGGGATGGACAAGAGGTCTATGAATCTTGGAGAGTGGAAAGGGATTTTCAGGGAACGTGGATGTCATTGCCTGGAGCTTCATGTACCTGGAATGATTCATTTTTTTTTTGGAGCTGGGGACCAAACCCAGGGCCTTGCACTCGCTAGGCAAGCGCTCTACCACTGAGCTAAAACCCCAACCCCAAGCCATCCAAGTATCCCAGGTGCTTGCTGAGCAGGGTCTCACCTGGAGAGGGGAGGGCGAACCTGCGGTTTCTCCAAGGACTCTGACATTCCTCAGGTAGAAGATGTGGGGGTCAGGCTCCCCAGATCAGGCAAAGAAGAAGAAACTCTGCTAAGGAAAGGGAGTCCTTCATTTTGTGCCAAGCTTAGGAATGCTGTCTGGACATGGTAGACTACAACCTTAGTAGCAGGGTCTAAAAACTCTCCTCATTTTTAGACGAGTTTCTCAGGGAACCTGGAGTTGAGTGACACAGCCCGGCTGGTGGGAACGCAGAGTCCTCTGTCTTCTCGTCCCTGTGCTGAGATTGTAGGGATGTGCCAGCTCAGCTTTTTATGTGGCTGCTGGGCTCTGAGCTCAACTCCGAATGCTTATGTAGCAAGCACTTCCCCCTCTGAGCCGTCTCTCATGCCCCGTTTGAACAGCTTTTCTCTCAATGATTATTTTTAGAGCTGAGCATGGTGGTACCTTCATATAGTCACAATACCTGAGACTCTGCAGCAGGAGAATTTCTATGAGTTCAAGACTCCTGAGGGCTATCAAATGAGAGCAGGCTAACCTTAGTCACATACACAGACCTTTCCGGTGCCATTCAGCTGTTCTGTGGCAGTGAGCTGCAGTGCGACCTCAGTGTTGGAGAGCTGTACACACTAGTGTCTGGACTGTGAGCTTACATTTGGAATGATGCAAATACATAAGAGTGGGGGTTTTGGCCCAGAAACTTTTACTATTTATATTACTGTGTCCGTATATTCGTGCCTGTGTACATGTGGATTTATTTATTTATTTATTTATTTAAAGGCTTGTTTTATTTTTCAGACAGGGAAGGTAGGTTGATGAGATCTTACTTAACACATGAAGCCCTGGGTTCAATGTCCAGCATAAACTGGGCACCTATAATCTCAACACTGAGAAGGTAGAGGCAGGAAAATGAGAAATTCAAGGTCATCCTTCCATACATACTCCCACTCAAAACAAGTATAACAACTTGGGCTACTTAAGACCACAGCTTAAAAGAGAGAGAGACAGACAGACAGAGACGGGGGAAGGGTGGGGGGAAGCAGGGTATTTCTCATAATCAGGAAAGTGTGAGCCAGTAGAAATGGCTGTCAGAGCACTGTCGCTTACTAATCGTGCTCTTAGAGGGCCTGTACACACACAGCCTAGCAGAGAAACACTAGGAGCCTGGTGACATGGGTTTGACTGCAGAACCCATGAGAAGATGGATGGAGAGAACTGTTGCCAGAGTTGTCCCTTCTGTAGCCTGCCCCAGTGACAGTTGTAAGTGGTGCTGTCTTTGAGTCTCAGCACTCGGGAGGGAGAGGCAGGCAAATCTCAGAGTTCGCAGCCAGCCTGGTTATAGTGAGAACCTGTCTCAAGAAAAAGTTCTTAAACCCATTTGTTGGGCTGAAGAGGTGGCTCAGTGGTTAAGATCAGAACCCACAGGGCTGCTCACAGCGGCCTACAGATTCCAGTTTAGGGATTCAGCGTCCTCTTCTGGCCTCCACTGGCCACTGCGTTCACATGGTGCGCACACACATGTAGGCACTTACACATGAACTCAAAATCTTTTTTCATTACTTCTGTGTGTGCATGGCAAGTGCAGACCCAGAGGTCGGAGACAACCCTCAGAAGTAGTCTCTACCAACTACGTGTTGGTTGTCAGACTTGAACTCTGGTTGTCAACTTTAGCAGAAAGTGCCTTTACCTGCTGAACCATCTCACAGGCTCTACAAGGAAAAAGACAATAAAAATATGACCAGTGTTCAGTGTTTGCTTGCCAACTGTTTATTAGCCTGACTTCCTTGAGATAAGCACTGCCCTGAGCTCGCTTTCTTTAAACTACCTGTGCTTCTCACAGCCATCTGCATCATCCTGGTGCACCTGCTGATTCGGTACCGACTGCACTTCCTGCCTGAGAGCGTGGCTGTTGTTTCTCTAGGTAAGTGATACTGGGGTTCATTCCAGAACATCTCACCTGTGCGTAATGGAACTGTCTCTCTGGGGGCCACTTCAGTGCCATATCTGTAAGAGATGTGGTACCTTCCCAATTCCTGTTAGACTTTCAGTAGCTCACCACAAGGCCAAAAGCGGTCCATCCATCACCCAGAGGCTCTTTGGCCTCCTGCTTCTCACCACCCTCAGACCACAGTGACCTGCCAGGCCATGGCAGTGTCTAGCCCCTCTGAATTTGGTGGTGGCTGGTGGTTGGCATTTAGCTGATAAGGCCATTGTCACAGCTAGAAGGGCCCTGGCTTTACAGCGATAAGATGGCAAATGGCTCCTATAGCACCAGATCCTGCTTCCCTCCCTCTTTTCCTCCCTTCCTCCCTCCCCCATCCTTATCCCTGCCCCCCACCCCCACCCCTATTCGGTTAGCCTGGAACTCATAGCCTTCCTCTGCCTTCCAGGTAGCAGTGTTCTGTTTTGAGGTGGTGGTGTTGTTTTTCACAGTCACTGTAGTTAAGGCTGGCCTTCAGGTCCAGGTCCTCGGGTAAAGGCTTTCACCAGCGGACCCAGCCCTTTGAATGCTGTGGATGCAGGCTGCAGTTGGGGGATGCTGAAGGCTCTCTTCAGGTCCTTGCTGCTTGGCCTTCGATGCCTGTCCCCTTGCGGCTAACGCTCACCTTTCTGTCTCCGCACCATGGCTTTGTAAGCTAACTTGCCTTGCTGTGGGAGTGCTCACCCAGCAGAGCTGTGCTTCAGGTTGGCTATGGAAATGAGCATTGAAACTTCACCAGCCGTGTCCAGACCCTCCTGTATCTTGCCTGGGCCTCATGGTCATGCTGAGTGTCTGGCTTCAGGGCTTTCCTGTTACTATCTCATTTAAGTCCCCCGATCATCCTCTGGTGACACTGTGCTTTAAGGAACAGATGCCATGGTTGGTTGATCTTGTGGACAGAGGAAACCCTGAGTCTGTCTGGTTAGCAGGTCCTTTAGATGCTAATGGCCTCAGCTAATGGGATAGTTTTTTGAACTCTAGGTGGGAGAGCATTCTGAAGCTTTCCTTCCTGCTTCCTGCTTGCAACACAAGTAATCTGCCAGAGAGGGCTTCTCAAAGAATTATAGACCTGCTTCAGGGAATTTAGCTTTGTGGATAGTTTTACCATTTATTAAAAATAAATATTGGGGGCTGGAGAGACATCTCAGCAGTTCAGTTCAGGCTTCTTTCGTCAGATCCAGGTTCAATTCCCAGTACCCACATGGTGGCTCTGCTCCTCTGTTACTCAGTTCTAACAGATCTGATGTCCTCTTCTGGCCTCTCACAGACACACTTGATGACAAAACACTCATTCACATAAAAAATTAAGTTGGGCTGGGGAGATGGCTCAGTGGTTAAGAGCACTGACTGCTCTTCCAGAGGTCTTGAGTTCAAATCCCAGCAACCACATGGTGGCTCACAAACATCTGTAATGGAATCTGATGCCCTCTTCTGGTATGTCTGATGTACTTACATACATTAAATCAATCAATCAAATAAATCTTTTAAAAAATAAAGTTAAAAAAAAAAAAGAAAAATAAATATTGGGCCAGAAGAACTCAGGAGACAGAGGCAGACAGATCTATGTAAGTTCAAGGCTATCCTGGTACTGTTAATCCTGAGATTCACCAGAGAAAAAGCAGTTCAGCAATTTTGAGCCAAATTTGAAGCAAACTTCCATCAAATACTGACCAGGATGGGCTTTGGTCAGGACCATTCCCTGAAATTCCCATCTGAATGGCAATGAGACCCATTTTGTAGGGTGACTTCAGGACAAGTTCACAAGGCCACCACACTTTCCCTTGTGGTGGTGTTAATTTCCACAAACTACAACTCCCAGCATTACAGAAAGTCACCTGGGCCTTGGACAGGTGAGCAGGTTAACTTCAGGTCTTATTAGTGTTGTAAGTTCCAGGATAGGGCTATATAGGATTACCCTGTCAAGAAGAAGAGGATGAGGAAGAGGAGAAGAGGAGGAAAAACGAGTAAGAGGAAGAAGAAGAGGAATAATAATAATAATAATAATAATAATAATAATAATAATAATAATAATTGGCCCAGCTGTTAAAGCATTGGCTGCTCTCCTGCCCAGACTGCCTGGACTGTAGCAAACACATGGCAGCTTTCAACCGTCTGTAACTCTGTTCTAGGAGATGTCCTCAACTGATAGGCATGCGTGTGCATGTGGTGTGCAGACATACATGCAGGCATAACATCACACACAAATTTTTTTTATAATGAATCTCAAAAATATGAAAATTAGGGACAAGAAGCACGGCTCAGTAGTTTAGTCCCCAAATTCATATCAGGTCTCAGAACTGCCTGTGACTTCAGAGGGTCCAGCACCTACTTGTGGGCATGTGCAGATAGTTATCTAGACAGATGGACGGACAGACAGACAGACTGTTAAATGTAGGTGGGTGTGGCTCCCTGACAGCACTGGCCCTCAGGCTCTCAGCAGACATGAGCTGCCCCTTTCTTCCTTTTTTCTCAGAAATAGAACCCTAACTTGTACTTGGTTTCTGGTGCTGAGGACTGAGACCAAGGCCTCCCAGGCACTAGGCAGGCAGTGCGCTCCCCAGTAAGCTATATTCCCACTGGCCTCTGGGACGCTCCTTTTGATCAAGCTGCTTTCTGTGAGGAAGGGGTACTCAGGTAGATAGTGTTTGGTCTTGGCTGTCATAATGATGCACTGTGCTGTGATTGACAGTGGGACTGACAGGAAGTATGCCGGGGTTGTGGGGTTCCAAAAACCTTCCTTCCTGATAGAACCAAGAGAAGTCAGCCTTCCCTTCTTTTGAAGCTGCCATTGGGAATGTGATGCCTGGAACATGGGCAGCCATCTTGCAATTAGATGGCTCAGAGACAGAAGCTAGAATACTGAGCATGGCCAAGGGGGCAGATGGGAGGCCAGAGTCTTGGTTTTACTGTTTTCTTGACCTGACAGCCCACAGTAATCTGCAGCACTATCTGTTGCAGGAATAATAAACAGTTGTTCCCATAGACTTTATGATGTTGTAAAAATATAAAAATAAAAATGCTATTTTTTATCCCGCACTAGATCCGGCACCGCAGTGTCCCAAGATATCTGGTAGATATCTTGCCAGAAGCACACATCCCAATTATGTCCCTAGCCGCCGCACACTCTCTTACACTTAAATCACTACAAGAAAGAACACACAATACAATGACCTCTGATCCCATTGATAAGATAGAATTGCCCACCTAAACATACAAAGTCCTGTACACATCCATCCCTTAAGAACATTCATAACAACCTGTAAAGGTACAGTGTGGAATCCTAACGTCAGCCTCCATGTTCTCTCGGCTTCTCTGCCTTCTCTTCTCTTCCCGTTCCTGTCTTCTCTTCCTTCACACTTTTCTTCTGCCCATCTTTCCTTCTCGTCCAATGACAGACCTCATTCTGTCTTGTGCCTGCCTCATCTGTGACATCATCCCACAACTTTAAATACCAGGTCCTCCAGGTTGCTGCTAAAAGTATATAGACCAATACCAAACTTTTTTTTTTTTAAAGATTATTTATTATATATAAGTACACTGTAGCTGTCTTCAGACACACCAGAAGAGGGCATCAGATCTCTTTACAGATGGCTGTGAGCCACCATGTGGTTGCTGGGAATTGAACTCATGACCTCTGGAAGAGCAGTCGGGTGCTCTTAACCGCTGAGCCATCTCTCCAGCCCCAAACTTTTTCCATTAAAAGGTCAGTCACTTTTTTTTTTCTTTTTCTTTTCTTTTTCTTCTTTTTCTTTTTCTTCTTTCTTCTTCTTCTTTTTCTTTTTCTCTTTTTTCCTTTTTTCTTTTTTTGGAGCTGGGGACCGAACCCAGGGCCTTGCACTTGCTAGGCAAGCGCTCTACCACTGAGCTAAATCCCCAACCCCAAGGTCAGTCACTTTTAAACAGACTCAGGCCATAGGGGAATGCATTGCAAACCTCTGGACTCACGTAACCAAAAACCCACAAATAATGGAGGCTTCTGAGCCCAAGTCGCTGGTCACCACATCACTGTTGCTTTCTTTTTGGCTTCTCTCAGGCAGGCTACTTAGCAGCCCTGCAGCTGCAGTTGCCTCGGTAAGGATGCCTGGCCCCTCTGGTACCAGACCGCAGGCGTCAGATTCAGGATGGGGTAGAACCACTGGGCCATTTCTTCACGGATGTGGCCCAAGTCACTGTCTAGTGATAAAGAAAGTGTGTCTGCACACATAGATAGAAAGCACATCCGAGAGAGCACGTAAGAGTGGTCAGAACTTGGAACAGTGATGGAACAGACAAAACAGTCTGTATTTCTTAAAGCCCAGGGCTGGCAAGATGGTTCGGTGGGTAAAGATGCTTGCTGCCAAGCCTTCAGCCTGAGTTTGATCCCCTGCTTCCATATGGGGTTGTCCTCTGAGCTCCATACACTAACGTGGATGCCTCCTGTCTTAGTCAGGGTTTTACTGCTGTGAACAGACACCAGGACCAAGGCAACTCTTTTTTTTTTTTTTTTTTTTTTTTTTTTTTTTTCAGAGCTGGGGACCAACCCAGGGCCTTGGCTCGCCAGGCAAGCGCTCTACACCGCTGAGCTAAATCCCCAACCCTCCAAGGCAACTCTTTTAAGGACAACATTTTATTGGGGCTGCCTTACAGGTTCAGAGGTTCAGTCCATTATCATTAAGGCAGGAACATGGCAGCATCCAGGAAAGCATGGTGCAGGAGGAGCTGAGAGATCTACTTCTTGTTCTGAAGGCTGACAGAAAACTGGCATCCTCAGGCAGCTAGGAGGAAGAGGAAGCTTTCAAAGCCCATCCCCGAAGTGTCGCACTTCCTCCAACAAGGCCACACCTCAAATAGTGCCACTCCCTGGTCCAAGCATATTCAAACCACACCTTCCCCCCCATATAAAATGAAAGAATAATTTTTTTTCTTTTCTTTTTTTTCGGAGCTGGGGACCGAACCCAGGGCCTTGTGCTTGCTAGGCAAGCGCTCTACCACTGAGCTAAATCCCCAACCCCAAGAATAAATTTTCAAATGACTTGAAAGAACACCCTCTCCGGCTGGAGCATGGTGTCATAGTACTGAGGTGGTCACTTCAAGAATGTCTGACTTGTGTGGAGAACTAGGCCACGGGAAGCTAAAAGGAAGCAGATTTGGTGTGTCCTTGGATTCTCTCCCAGTGCTAAGTTCATGGGCTCTGCAGTTGCTTGGGTACATCGTTCTCTCGTGGTGAGCCCGAGTGTTCTAAGAGTAGGACTGGCACCCACATTTAAAACATTTCCTTTTCCACTTTAGTGCTTTGAATGAGAGCCTACCTGTTTCCCTTACTATGAAAATGGTTTCAGGTGTACTTCTTGAGAGGTCATTGTTCCCAGATTTCTGGATATCTCTGTATTTGGGGGGATTACAGGAACAGAACTGACTCAAAGACAGCTACATTACCCAAAGCCCTCTCCCTGCATAGTGATAGGTCGAAGAGGGAACCCTGGAGTGCACTCAGCCTGCAGGCACTCAGCTGATCTTTGCTTCTTCCAGATAGTTGATGACTTCCTGGAGGAAGGCCACATATCCAAGAGTGTGTATGGGCAGCACATATGGACTTAATGACTTGGTTTGGTTTGGTTTGGTTTGGTTGGGGTTTTTGTTTCTTTGTTTTGTATTTTCCAGACATGGTCTCACTATGTAGCTCTGGCTGTCCTGGAACTCATTGTGTGGACCAGGCTGGCCCTAAAGCTCATGCAGATCCACCTGCCTCTACCTCCTGGGTGCTGGGATTAGAAGTGTTCATCACTGTGGCTTTTGGTTTTTGGTTTTGCAAGACAGGGTTTCTCTGTGCTACCCTGGCTGCTCTGGAATTCGTTCTGCAGACCAGGCTGGCCTCAAACTCAGATCTGCCTGCCTCTGCCTCCCGAGTGCTGGGATTAAAGGTGTGAGCCACCATGTCCCACCCAAAGGACAACATTTGGGAATCTCTTTAGCATGTGGGCCATGGATTAGAATTCAGGTTATCAGGTTTGGTGACAAGTGCCATTACCAACTTAGCTACCTCATGTCCTACACAGACACAGACACAGACACAGACACAGACACAGACACAGACACAGACACAGACACAGACACACACACCACCCATGGTTTTGAGTAGTAGAAATAAGGTGGTATACACCTTTAATCCTAGCACTTGGGAGGCTTGAGTTTGAGACCGGCCAGTTCCAGAACAGCCAGGGCTACACAGAGAAACTGTCTTAAGAAAACAAGAAACAAAAAAAGAAGGATGAGTATCTTAGGACATGTCCGTCCAGCTTCTAAGCTCCTGTTCCTTTTCACTGAAACCAGGTGGTAGTAAAGGGTGTCCAGCTGTGGAAGGTTTTGCCTCCGTGCAGGGTAGAGCAGTGCCAAGTAAGGTTTTCTTCTCCCCGCATATTCAGGTTTTATCCTGGTGTGTTCACCTGCGATGTAAATGGGAAACTCACCATGATTTACTACGCTGGGGTCATTCCTGGTCTTAGTTTCCAGATACAGGCCTGCAGGACTCTAGGGCAAGCTGCGGGGGTGGTCACTGCCCAATCCAGCCAAGCAGCCTTGTGCTAAGTTTCTGCTGTTTGCTTTTTCTTTCCAGGCATTCTCATGGGAGCAGTTATAAAAGTTATAGAGTTTAAGAAGCTGGCAAATTGGAAGGTAGGTTGGTCACAGTCACTGCTTTTGCTTTCTTTCCCTTGTGCGTGTGGATGTGAGCACATGTAAGGGGACGAGGCGAGCAGTCTGGGTGTCAGTGTTCCTCGGTGCTATTTACCTTATGCTTTGAGACAGGTCTCTCGCCAGCTCAGACTTATGTACGGTGGTCCGTGGAGCCCAGGAACCTCCTGTCCCTCCCTCTCTGCTGGGGGATTCCAAGTGTGCATCCTGTCTTTATGTTTGTAAATTCCTCTGACTCCTGAAGACTGAAATTAAAGGAGTTGCCGTCATACTCCACCTGGTTTGCCTTGAAACAGGCTGGCCTGAAATTGTCAATCCTCCTGCCTCTGCCTCCAAAGTAACCAGAACTGCAGGCGAATGCCGTAGACCCTGCTGGCAGTCCTTTTTGTAATTTGGTGCCTAGGATGAGCTTAGGGCCTTGAGCATGCTATGCTGTGTATGCCTGGGCTTTACCACTGAGCTGTACCTCAGCCTACAGTTGTTAGGTTAGATGCAGAGGAAGTCAGGCTGCTCGGGAGGGAGGCACGTCGGAGTGCTGTACCTTGACTCAGTCTGAGGTGCTGTGAATAAATACTTGGCCATTTGAAAAGACCAAGTTGGAGTGCAAGTGGAGATGGCTATGGTCAAGATTGCTCTCTTGGGCTAGGGTGATGGTGGCACACACCTTTAATCCCAGCACTTGGGAGGCCTGCCTGGTCTACAGAGCGAGCTCCAAGATGGCCAAGGTAGTCACACAAAGAAACCCGCCTGGAAAAACAAACGAACAAACAAACAAACAAACAAACCAATGTTGCATTGTGGGGACTGCAGGCAGTTCACAGACATTTAGTTACTGCTCCAGGGACCTGACTCCTGGTACACACACCCATCCCTACTTTCTTGAGGTTTATTTGTTTTGTTTGCATGTAAGTCTGTACACCACATGTGTGCTTTACAGAAGCCAGAAGAGGGCATCAGATCTTCTGAAACTGGAGTAAACAAATGGTTATCCTCTATGTGGGTGCTGGGAATTAAACTTGGGTCTGCAAGAGCAACCAGTGTTCTTAACCACTGAGACATGGCGCTAGCCCCAGGAACATATCTTTAAAAAAATAAATAAAAAAAAAAATTGGGGGGGTTTTGTTTGTTTCGTTGTGTTTTGTTGTGTGACATAGCGGTCTCTATAGTCTTGGCTCTTCTTAGAGCTAGCTGATTATCAGGCTGGCCTTGAACTCACAGAGATCCTCCTCTCTCTGCCTACCAAGTGCTTAGATCAAAGGTGTGCACCACCATACCTGCCAAGAAAGCAAAATTTTGAAGGGGAAAGAAAATAAAACACTCAAGTTTCTCGATGTGTCAGGTAGTGGTGTTGGATCCATATTGCTCATGAGACCTTCTCCTGGGGCCGTCTCTGGATTTCTGTGTCCTTTTCTGACTCACAGGATGTTCTTTTACCTCAGTAAGCACAAGGCCCTGGGTTCAATCCCCAGTACCAAGAAAAATGTGAAACAAAGCAAAATTAATTGTCTGTGTGTGTATGTGCCCTTGTCATCTGCTTCTGTCCTCTCCTCACCACTGACCTTAACCTGACCTTCAGAGGTCCCCTTTCCAAGTTAGGTCACAGCTGGACTGACTGGGGGAGAGGATGCTGCAACCCTGCAACAGCTTCTCTTTCTCCAGAAGCTCTAGAGTCCCCTCCAAAGTGTCAGCGTGACTTGCAGGAGTCCGCTCTTCTTCTCTTTGTGGCTCTGGAAATCAAACAGGTCCCCAGCTGCAGTAGCCAGAACCTTCGCCTCTGAGCTTTTTGCCGGCCCTGTGCTGTGTGTCAGATGCAGAAGGTGACATTGTCTCATTGTTATCAGGTGGCTGCTTCAACGTCCAAGACTTGCCAGCCTAGTCCCTGAGCCCAGTTTCCTGAGCTCTCCACTGGCTGACAGGTCTCGTCCTGAGTGTTCTCCTTTTGATTTTACAGGAGGAAGAAATGTTTCGCCCCAACATGTTTTTCCTTCTCTTGCTCCCGCCTATCATCTTTGAGTCGGGATACTCACTTCATAAGGTAAGGGTCCCCTGGAGCAGTGCTATTGGGGCTGTGGCTACTCCCTAAGAGTTTGAAACCCTTTAGTAGCAGTAGCCCCTGCTTCCTGGGTAAGGCCTGACACGGCATGTGAGCCTGTGCAGGTGTTGGAGCTTTCGGGCCTGCATTTTGAAGGTTGTGGGTGGTTTGGCCAACTATAGAGCAGATGGCTTTGGTTTTGTTTTTTTGTTTTTTTTTTTTTTGAGACAAAATCTCACTGTGTGGCCCTGGCTGGCCTGGCCCTCTCTGTGTGTCTGCTTCCTGAGTGCTGGTATCAAAAAACAACCAAACAAAAGGATGAACTCATCGTACCGAGCCCCAGTACATCCTCTCAACTGTCATCTGCCCCTTCACTCCACCCCAGAGGACACTCCTGACCTAGAAACAAGGACAGAGTTCTCCGCATTGAGCGCCTTCGAAGTGCCGCCTGAGTGGAATCACTCAGTCTAAGCACTTCAGTTCCTTCCTGTGTGGAACTACAGGGACTGTTCCCATGTTGCCTGGACTCAAATATTTTCTTGTTTTTTTTGTTTGTTTGTTTGTTTGTTTGTTTTTATGGTTTGGGTTCATTTGAGATAGATTCTCATGTAGTCCAGGCTGGCTTGGGACTTTCTGTGTGGCTGAGAATGATCTTGAACTTGTAATCCTCCTGCTTTCACCTCTCCACCTGTGTGTATGGTGCTGGACTTGAACCCAAGGCTTCATGCATGCCAGGCAAGCAGTGTAGGAACTTAGCCCTGGGCCCCAGCTGAGCCTCTGCCTGTCTGTTTGATGCCAATACAGCATAAGGGACTTTCTCATGAAAGTAACCGAGGGATAGCCATTCCTAGATATGGTTAAGGAAAGGGCTTTGAGTGATGTGAGGGACAGGACAGCCAGAGGCCTCTGGAAGGGTCCAGACTGAACATGGCCAGGAGAACAGACCTAGGCATGAGAGGGGAGAAAGACAAGAGGCGTAAGTGGACTGAGATCCAGGAGCAGAGCCAAGAGAACCTGGGGACAGGGAAGGGAAGCTGGAGGCTGAAGAGGTTTAGGGTAAGGGGCTGGAGTGAGAAGTGCTGAGAGGAACCAGACTACCTGTGATTCTGAGAGGCTGGTAGCCAGTATCTGCTTTGATGTGTTAATAGGCCCTCAGCCATTTGTCCCAGGTTTCTTTGCATCCTAACACTGACCATTGTCCTGATTTTTTAATGTAAGAGCCTTTCAAAATGCACCTTTTAATTGAGTGAAAACTGTGATAGTGTAGATATTACTTTAGCCCAAGACAAAACATGGTTGTTTCTTTCCACACCTGTGTTTTGAGTATTATCCATATGATAGATGCCACTGTTCCTACTGAGCCTTGAGCCTTGTGGGAAAGGCAGGTGTCAGCTGTCCATAAGCAAGTGCTGAGTGCAGCTGCCATTGAGCGAGCAAAGGCAGATCCCTCCTAAGAGCTAGACCAAGGAAGACCCCTCTGCAGGAGCTTTAGCATAAGGCACACAAAGGATCAGGAAGCACCCTGGTGGCTGGGCCCAGGCAACAGGGTCAGATGAAGGCACAGGCCTTCCCAAGTTCAGCCAGGGATTGGGGCTCACCCATGTCTCAAATGCAAGTGAGAATCAAGGCAGAGGCAGCAATATCAGGCCAAGCTTCTGCAGAGATCATTCTGGGAACAGTAGATAGAGAGAAAGGGGCTGGGGACAGTTGAGACTGGTTAGCTCTTGCCTTAGGCCAGGGTGAGGGACCTGTGAGACAAGAAAGCAGAGAGATGGTGGCAGGGGTTCCAGCCAGCAGTGGAGGGCAGACAACAGCCCTGGCCCTCACGTGAGAGTCCAGCCTTGGAGAGACCACAGTTGAAGGAGGCCTGGTGCATCCTCCCTGCCTTACCAGTTGGCCTCTTGTCTTCTCCCCCCCACCCCCTAGGGGAACTTCTTTCAAAACATTGGCTCCATCACTCTCTTCGCTGTCTTTGGAACAGCAATCTCAGCCTTTGTAGTAGGTGGAGGAATTTACTTCCTGGGTCAGGTAAGCAAAGCATCCCTGGTGACCGTGAAGGCTTAGACTGGAGGGTAGTGCAGGGTGGGACAGGGCCCTCCAGGCCAGAGATGCCTGCTGGTTGGTGTATGCCCTCTTAGGAGGAGGTCCCCGTTCATGTATGTGACTGTAGTATCTGGAATTGAGGTGACTGTAATCACCCCAGATACTTGATGTTACTTACTAACTGGTCTCTTTAGTTGGAGTGGCTCGAAGCAGAGTGGCATGTGGTTCCACACTTTAAAGTGGTGCGAGTGGCAGCTGTGTTCACAGGGAGACTGTAGCAGGCCTGAAAGTTGTTCTTGAATGAAGATTTGTGTTTAAACCAGGGCTGGCCATGAATCTGTCACTCAGTTCCTTGGTGCCCCTGCCATTGTCAGCCCTTCTCTGAGGCAGTAGCCAATGCTCTTGACTCTTGGCTCACATGAGCTTACTTCAACTGGAATGAATTCTTGGAAGGTGTCACTCAGACCTCCGTGGTGTATGTCATGCACCACCCATTTCCTGTGCTGTCAGTAGAAAGCGTAACTGCCTCAGGGCGGAGAACCAACAGGTTGACGCCACAGCTGCTCTTTCTCCTGGTAACCACAGCCCACTCCCTTCACAGCTGACTCCACAGCCAAGATCAAGTCTGCCCTGAAGCTTTCCTAGATGCTTGACTCACTGTGTCTCTTCAGGGCTAAGGGAGTCACTTTTAGAGCAGAGAACCACAGCTGCCAGACTAGGAGAGGAGCACAGTGCGCGTGCCCACACGCTCACAGCAGCCCTTGGGGCTCTCCTGTCTTCAGTGGGGACTGAAGACAATGTCCTTATTAGTTGATAAGAAAGCACTGATAGACATTTTAATCTTCCCGGCTGTTCTCCAGGGAATCTTTGTGTGTGTCTGTGTGTCTGTGTGTTTTATTTTACAGGCTGATGTAATCTCTAAACTCAACATGACAGACAGGTAAATCTTTCACACTGTAATTCCCTGTGCGACTGCTGTTCAGGCCCGGGATGTTTCTGCACGTGGCTTCCTGGGTGTGGTCCTTTCCCTCTTCCCCGCCTGGCTCACCAATGTTTCCAGTATAGAATCTCTTCTGAACCAATTTGTCTCTGAAATGACTCAGAATTATATTGATGCTTTTGAAGACCCCTGATCATAACATTGCTGATTGAAATGAGTGATCTCACTTAAACTCTGGAGGGAATAACTGGTCAGTTAGCTATCGTGGGACATCTCCAAGCCACATCCTGTACTCTGTGTTCTCTCCTTACCAGTTGTCTGGATGGAGATATATATATATATATATATCTTGGGCAGAGCCCTTGCCTGCTGTTTATAAGGCTCAATCCCCAACACTGGAAAAGCAAATAAACAGGGGTTGGGGATTTAGCTCAGGGGTAGAGCGCTTGCCTAGGAAGCGCAAGGCCCTGGGTTCGATCCCCAGCTCCGAAAAAAAGAACCAAAAAAAAAAAGCAAATAAACAAAAACTTCAGTTTTCTTTAAGCCAGAGGGTCGCCTTCCCAATAAGAGTGGAACAGGAGAGCGTGAGGTGAGAACTTGACTCTGGAATTCTCACCAAGATTAGGGGAAGCTGGCCCTGGGCTGGATACTTCTGAATCTGATGCCATTCCAGCAGACACTGTGCTCTTAGAGTCTCCTTAGTCCACAAGGGAGAAGCAGCTAGGGCAGCTGTGTCTCAGAAGGTCCCAGGTTACAAGAGGGCCCAGGCCTAGCTCAGCCGGAGATGTGTGCCGTGCTGAGTTTGCTGTGTCCTGTGTCTGAGCTCAGCACCTGTCTCTCACCCAGCCATGTGGCTGGGAAGCTGTGGAAGAGGGCCAAGGGTGACTCGGTTCCATCCCGATCATTCCCATGACTGAGAATGTCGGGCTTTAGCTGCAAGGTAGCGCCTCGTTCCAGAGCCTCAGAACTGTCAATGGGAAATGAGCCGCTGAAAACAAGCTTGAGCCACATACCCATCCCTCACCCTCCCGGAGGGATATTGGATGGTTTTCTGTTTCTTAAAAAAGTTTCCCCTTCTTTGTGACAGGGTCTCACTTTGTAGCCTAGGTGGCTCTGGAACTCAGTCTATAGCCGAGGCTGGCCCCAAACTTGAGGCAATCCTCCTGCCTCAGCCTTCCAAGCTCAGAAAGTTTTAATACATAGACAAGCAGCCCGAGTCACCTTCCTTCCTAGGAGCCAGAAGGGCAACAGAACCAGCACCCGGAGTTTTCTGAGTGTGCTGCAAGGGAACGAGGAAGGCCCGTGCGCTCAGACGGCAGGGAAGGTGTTGCTTTCTGCCTGCTTTGGGGGATACTCGTGAGAAGCAGAGTATTGATCAGTGTCTGGAACTAAGTTAAAGCCAGTAGCCGCATGGCTGGGTGAGAGACAAAAGCAGTGCCATGCTTAGCAGGAGAGCCCAGACAGCCTCACCCTGTGCAGATGCCCCTTTTCTGTTGGAGTTCTGTCCAGCAGTGGGGACTGCTTTATAGAACAGCAGAGCCTTAACAGGGACGCTGCAGGGTAATGCAGTTTGACAGTGGCTACAGGCCACTGTCTGCAGGGGACAGTGCTCTATAGCTCCTCCTGCCTGCCATGTGGACATGTGGCCAGCAATTACCAGCTGTTTAAAAAGCTTTCCTTAGGCTGGGGGTGGAACCCAGGACTTGATGTGCTAGGTGGATGCTGTATATGTGTATGAGGCTGCTCTGCTTTTAAAATCCTTCTATACTTGTTCTCAGCTAAGAGTCTAGGAATCCTACCTCCACCCTGACACACACACACACAAGTGTGCATTTCTTTTTAAGATTTATTTATTTATTTTATGTATGTGAGTACACTGTCACTCTCTTCAGACACACCAGAAGAGGGAATCAGATCCTATTACAGATGGTTGTGAGCCACCATGTGGTTGCTGGGAATTGAACTCAGGACCTCTGGAAGAGCAGTCAGTGCTCTTAACCACTGAGCCATCTCTCTAACCCACAAGTGTGCACTTTTAAAAGCCAAGTTTGTGTTTATGGTGAGGTTTCCAATTTTGTTTCAGTTAATTTATTTTTAAGGTGGTTTTTGTTGACATGGTATCTCATGTAGACCAGGCTAGCCTCGAACCTGCTGTATAGCTAACAATGACCTTGGATTTCTGATCCTCCTCCCTCTACCTCCCAATCGTTGAGGTTATACGTGTTTACTACCATACCTTGCTTCCGTTTTGTTCTTTGGTTTTTTTGAGACAGGGTCTCACTATGTAGCCCTGGCTGACGTAGAAATCTCTATACGGTGGGCTGGCCTTGAACTCGTGGAGATCTGCTTACTTCCAGCTCTGCCTCTGCCTCTCAACTGCTAGCATTAATGGTGGGCTGCACCCAGCCCATTGCTCCCGTTTTTGAGTGTTGACAACACCCTTTTTATCACAAACCCATAGACTGCCTCTGCACTTCAGAGAACACGATCTTGTCTGTGTTTGCCCTGAGTAGGCTACAGCACCTCGACAGCCTAGTCTCCCCTCTCTCCCCCCCTCTTTTTGCTTTTTTTTCTTTTTTGCCTGTCCTGAACCTCCCTGAATCCCACTGTCCTGTCTTCATGTTTTGTTGGAATTGCTACCTTTTGAGGGAGAATGTAAAACACGTGTATCATGTGAAGCCCTTCAAGGACAAGGTCCTAGGGACAGATGGAGAACCATTGCTGGCCAGATTTTGTGGGGCCTCAGGCCGCCCGCCGCTTTCGGTCAGAAAGGCCCCCCACCAGTTGAATTCCCAGGAGGCACCAGTGTGGTGTGCTGGCTTCTCTCCTCCAGGCTTGTCTCCAGCTTTTTATTCTGAGGAGTGGGACTCAGACATGGAGACATTGTGCAGTGAGCACCTGCAGCCCCCTCCCCAGCAGCATCTGCAGCATCCGTGTTAGATGTCCTTCTCTCCATGTGCCTGTGGACCTGACCCCAGAGCGCTGGTCAGAGGCCGCTGTAACTAACAACGTCTGGGACAAGGTTAACAACAGAAGGGTTGTTGGCTCATAAGGCTGAGGAGCAGCTTGATGGCTCGAGCTCAGCACCCCAAGACATGTTCCTCTTGGACCTCAGAGCAGCTCTCCCCTTGCTGCTGCCATCTGCTTCTTGTTCATTCCTGTGGAACACAGACAGCTCTAAGCACCTCCCCGGGGGGGTCAGTCTTCTCCCTAGGTCTGGTAAAGCTAGTCCAAGCTTGTGTACTAGGCCCACCCCTGGAGGCCCTTGCTGCATATCTAGAGGGTGGGAAGAGGGCTCCCATAGGCTGTGGGCCTTGGCTACCTGACTGCTGCAGGGAGCCTCTTCTCAGTCCTCTTCCCTACCCCACCACCTGCCTTTATCTGAGGCTCTGGCCTGTGCTTGGCACAGGTCCTCAGAACAGATCCTCAGAACAGGCCAGAAAGAGGGAGGGCGACAGGTAGTGCACATGCATGCATCACCTTTGATGAGGGCAGGAGGGTGTGGAAACGGGAGGGGAGCGTCCAGAGGGCTCTGCTTCTCTCCTGGCTACCTCACTCTTGCATCCTCACCTCAGGAGCTGCCACCTTGTGGATTGATAATTGAGGGGGAGGAGGTGCCTGCCTCACAGCTTCCTTCCCTAGCTGCTTCTTTGTGTAGATTACTCAGTGACCCCAGTCAGATGAATCCAACCCCCCTCCTCCAGCGGTCACGTTTCCATATTTTCTGTGGTTTCCTGAGACAGTTTCATAGCTCAGGCTGACCTGGAACTTGCTGTGTTGCTGAATGTGACCTTGTACTCCTCACCCTCCACCTCCGAAGTGCTGGGTTACAAATGTGTGTCCCACACCTAGCTTACGTTGGTTGCTTGGGATCAAACCGAGGGCCTCAAGCATGCTTAGCAGTCACGCTAGCTCAACTCACATTGCCACTTTCTAAGTTGGCCTGAGGCTCTGCTTCCGGCTACACCGCCCTCCAGGACAGGCACTGGCTCCGGGCTGGATGATAAGTTAGTGAAGGACTTGGGGCAGTGCCCGTGTGGTAAGGAGATGTTTGCTGGTGAGCTTCGGCAGGTGGTCAGTGCTAGTGGCAGTGGACCTTATGGTCAAGTGCTGCCTGTAAGACCTGAGGGCCCAGCTTCCAGTCAGCAGCACAGACTGCACCCTCCGGTAGCCACTGGCCTTTGGCAATTTCTTGGTTGTTGCAAATCTCAGTGGAGGCTGGGTTTGGTTACAGTTGACACGGTTGACCTGGTGTGGCAGAACAGAGGTTAAAGCCAATAGTTTATAAAGAACTTTCTGGCCAAGGAAGCTGGGCAGTGTGTGCTGGGGTAAACAGACTTGTGTGCAGCAGCAGCAGCAGCAGCATCCAGAACAGAGCACAGTGCTACTGCTGGGAACCCAGGCAAGCAGCACTTGTCCTGGCCTCCCTGCTCCTGCGCTAGGCATGGTGGTGAGCGGGAAAGCACAGCCTCTCTCTTTTGGCCCCTCAGCTGCCGTCTCAGCACCACATCCCCAGCACAGCTGTGTGGACCCAGCACCACACTTTACAGTCTGCTCTTGCTTCTCCTTGCAGTTTTGCGTTTGGCTCCCTGATATCTGCAGTTGACCCGGTCGCCACTATTGCAATTTTCAATGCACTGCACGTGGACCCTGTGCTCAACATGCTGGTGTTTGGAGAAAGCATTCTCAACGATGCAGTCTCCATTGTCCTCACCAAGTAAGTAGGAAAGACTGGAAGGGCCCTACAGCACACGGGGGCCAGCACACAGTCTAGTCCTGTGTGATCAGCTCACTACTACATTTTGCTACTCTGACAAGCGGTCTGTGCCACAGGAGTATGTCACAGCCAGTCTGCTACAGGGAGTTGAGTTTGTGTTTTCTGACCTGTGTGTTTTTTATCATCTTTGAAGGGTTCTCAGAAATGACATTCCCAGGCCCCACCCCACAGTGGGTCTGGGATCCTGTTGTTGTCCTGTCTTTATCAGCCATGAGGGATTAGTGTTTGGGTGCCAGCCCTGGATTAGTGAATGCAGTGTGGACTGGTGCTCACTGGTAAACCTCTGTGGTGCCATGTCCCTCTCCACAGGGCAGACAGGCCCTGCCGACCTCTAGTGGTTGCTTGACACCTTCTTTCTCACGTCTCTGAAGGAAACAGATTCCTTGTATGCCTGAGGTGCTGCTGTGAGGAGGGGACTTTGGAAGCTGAAAATCTGTTTTATTATAGGTGGTGGTGGTACACACCTTTAATCCCAGCACTCAGGAGTCAGAGGCAGGAGGATCTCTGTGAGTTCTAGGCCAGCCTAGTCTACAGAGTGAGTTCCAGGACAGCCAGGGCTACACAGAGAGACCCTGTGAAGGGGGGGTAGGGCTTGGGGGGCACTCAAGGTGATCCTTGGCTACAAAGTGACTTAGAGGCCAGTGTAGGCCATTTATATGTGACGGTGACGTGTGGATCTTTGTGTGGGTGATTACTGACAGCAATCTACTGTCAGTACATGAGTATTCTGCTGGGATGGCTTATACCCCAACATTAGGTGTAACTTTCCCTTTGAGCACAGCTGATGAAATTGTCAAGGTTACATCATTAACTGGGTGTCACTTTGGATTTATCAGCATGTTTGCCACTGTCCTCACACTGGCTTTTCTTGGTCAGCAGGCCTGTAGTTGTAGGTAGGCATCGTGCCCTAAGGCTGTCTCGGTGATGCTTTCTGTTGCTGGGAAGCGGCACTGTGGTCACAGCAACTCTTACGAAGGGGAGCATTCAATGGGGCTGGCTCACAGGTTCAGAGGCTCAGTCCGTTATTGTCATAGTGGAACTGTCCCAGAGTGCAAGCAGACATGGGGATGGAGAGATGAGGGAGCTGAGAATTGTACGTCTTGATCCGCAGGCAGGAGAGGTGACTGTGCCACACTGAGCTGAGCTTGAGCACAGGAGCCTCAAAGCATGCACACCCCACAGTGATGCACTTCCTCCAACAGTGCACTCCCAGGGCAGAGCAATCAAACCTGAGGCTATGGGGGCCATTCCTGTTAAACTCCCACCAAAGCCTTCATAGTGTTGCCATGGTCCCAGCACTTGGGAGGTAGACGCAGGAGGATCAGAGGTCAAAGGTTGGCCTCCACCACATAAGGAGTTTGAGGCCAGCCTGGCTCAGCTACATGGAACCTCGTACCAGAATACGTCCTTTTCTGAAGCTCTTTAGCTCCGGATTTTGCCTTCATCTCATCTGGTAAGCTGGCTAAACGTGAAGATGCAGAATTGCCTACTTGGAGGTGACGGCCTGAGCTGTTTTTATTGTTAGGGGCAGAACTCAATCTCTCTGCCTCGGATTTCTGTGAAGAAAATCTGTCAGGAAAATGTCAGCTTTCCGAGGCCTCTGCCACACAGTTGCCAAGATGAAGAGCGACTTTTTAAACAGAGGGGAAAGATGTCATTATTGCACATCACACACCACACATTACACATCACACATCATTACACTGGGAGACTGGCTTTGGAGGCTCCCGAGACGTTCCTGCAGGTGACTCTGGGTCGCATACCTGCTAAGTGGGCAGCTTCCTTTTCCGTTGTCATGGCCGCCTCCACCACCTTCAGGTTCTCTGGGCTACACACCTGCCTGCACTACTCAGGTTCCCGTAACTGTCCACGGTGCGCCAAAGAGAAGTGAAGTGCAGGAGACGGGCAGGAAGGCCATGAGGGTTCCAGAAAGACCTTCCCGACAGCCAGTGAGCATTTTCAGACAGAAGCAGAAGAATGGAGATAGACGGCTTTTCATTGGTTCCTGAACTACCAAACCTAGCTGATGTTCCTCCTGGGCCTGGGCTCATACTTAGGAGCCGCTGGTTCCTTGACTGTTGTGTGGTTTAAGGGTCACTCAGCTGCTGATGCAGACCTGGCTGGCAGACAGACGTGGGCATCCTTGAGGGCAGGAGCTGGCTCCAGTTGGAGGGCAGGGTGACCTTTGCATGTCTGACTTATCAGAGTAGTTCTCTAGTGTTGGCCCTCTTCTTGGGGCTCCCTGAGTCCCCCTCTGAGCATAAAGCTCCGATTTCTTCCCTGGCCTCATCTTTCCTGACTTCCTGCCAGAGACCCATCTGGAGTTTTACCATAGGATTCCTTTGCTCGGCAGTTGGCAGCTAAGGCCTTTAGAGTGAACCACTGACCCCTCCCATCATGCCATGGGCCCTGCACTGGCTGCTGCTCTTCCAGGTCCTCCCCACCCCACATCCTCTGTGCACTTGAATGTTCACACTCAAACCCCTATCCCTGGGCACTGTTTGTTCAGCCTGATAGACCTCTTGCACATCCATGCTGAGACCCCCCTGTATCCTAAGTGGAAGCTCTGGAACTTTCCTGGATTCCCCTAACCCAGTCTGAGTTGGATCCCCACCCTATTTTCAGAGCTCTTAGACCTCGCCCCTAATTACCTAGGCCAGCTCTTGAAACAGTCTTTGCCCTCTCCTCGGAGCCCCAGAAACTGCCTCAGTGCCTGGACATGTAGGTGACGGACCATAGGAGCCTGGAGGGACAGGTGGGTTAAATGGCAGGAAAGGGTATTCTGAGAGGCGCTGAACGATGCCCACTGATTCTAAGGACTGGGTCAGGAGCATTTTAATTTTCTCTGTTTTCTTTTTTCCTAGCACGGCTGAAGGTCTAACAAGAAAACATATGTCAGATGTCAGTGGGTGGCAAACGTTCTCACAAGCCCTCGGCTACTTCCTCAAAATGTTCTTTGGCTCTGCAGCGCTTGGCACGCTGACTGGCTTGATTTCAGCATTAATATCCTTTTAGCATGGGGGCACAGGACACAGGGGTCATGTTTGGTGGTGTCTTGCCATTTTCTCAGCTTCCTCAAGGACCCAATTTAGTTTGTTTGTTTGTTTGTTTGTTTGTTTGGAGACAGGGCTTCTCCACATAACCTGGCTGTCCTGAAACTCTTTGTAGATCAGGCTGGCACCAAACTCCTAGAGATCTGCCTGCCTCTGCATCCCAGGTGCTGGGAATAAAGGCATGAGCCGCCCAAGGACCCAATTTTAATGTAAAGTTTTATTTAAAAGAAGGTTTTGTGCTAAGCTGTGATTTGAGAAAAGCTCTAAGCCTGCACACTCTTAAATTTAACCTCTGAAGTATCAGGATACTTATATTTCTCATCAAGACAGTAGGGTCCCCTCAGCTGGCCTTGAGCTTGGTATCCTACAGACCACAGGTTTGCCCAGCACACCCCTAGGATGCCATTCTTTCACTCTCTCCCTTCCTCTTTCCTTCCCTCCTTCCCTCGTTCCCTCCTTCCTTCCTCTTTTTATTTTTTGGGACAGGGTCTCTACAGAACCCTGACTGTCCTAGAACTCACGATGCAGACTAGGCTGGCCTTAACTCACAGATTCATCCACTTCCCTCTGCCTCCCAAGTGCTAGGAACATGGCCAAGATGCCATTCAAAGCCACACTGTTAGGTGGCAGATTTGACCTGGATTCCTGCTGCTGGGGGATGAGAACCATGTGCACATGACACCATTCCATCGCTGTCTTGGTTTTTACATCCAGAAAACAGAATTTTCTTAGAGACCGTAAGTTGTTTTAGGTTAATTTAGCTTGGGAGAGCTGTGTGCATGTGTGTACAGCATTGGAGGAGGCCATCGGGAAGCTGGGTGTGGTGGCACACAGCTTTGCCCTTTCGTCTCTGAGTCGAGTTCCAGGACAGCCAAGGTCACACAGGGAGTTGCTCGTCTGGTGCCAGGAACTGAGCTCAGTGGGTGGCTCTGAAAATCATAGCCCCCACCCCACCCGGGACAGCTTCTCTGGAAGAGAGGAACGGGCTTTCAGGGAAGTGCCATCCCCCCACGCTGTTTGTACTGTGTGTGCTGCTTACTAGCTAAGGGCTCTTAGGCAGAGAAAGAAAGACTCCTTAGAGCAGCGGGACATAGAAGTAGCACAGGCTGCACAGTGGCTCTGCAGCCATCTGGCCCATGTCTCCAAAATGGCTACATGGCCCTTCTGGAGCAGTTTGTCTCTCATTCAGCTGGGACATTCTTGCCTGGCTTCAGGTTTGTGTCCTACCACCCTGTTGAGATCTCTGGCTGCTCCTCTGGCTGGAGGCTGAAGGCAGTGGAGTCAGTTGACAGCAGCTGCCCCAGCATCAGAATGAGGAGGACACTCAGTGCAACATTCCCCAGACTTCAGGTCAGCAGTTAAGAGCACTGCCTGCATTTGAGAGGACCCAGGTTCAGTTCCCAGTACCCACATGACAGCTCACACCCTCATGAAACTCCAGGTCTAGGGGACTGGACCCTTCTGACCTCTGTGGGCACTGTGCATGTGTGGTGCACAGGCAATGGAGGGAAACTGCTCACACCATAAAAAGCATGTCAGAGATAGAGGTGCATGCCTGTAACCCCAGCATTTGGGAGACCAAGGCAGGATTCCTGTGGTCAGTAGGGCCACAGAGCAAGATTCTGTCTGTGAGAGAGGCAAAATGTGTGGGACATGGTCGGTGGTTTGCAAAGGAGAGGCAGCAGAAGAGTGGGGACGGGCATGTGCTACCTACAGTCCATCGGTGGAGTTGGCTGTCTTCAAGGAGCATATATTGTTATTGTAATAAGGCAGGCGTGGGAACTCGGGCTCTCTTCCCAGGGGCATGAGTATGGTGTTGTGAAGAGCCATTCAGCAGGATGGTGAGTCCCTGAGAGCAGGCAGTAGAGTGACCTGTGTCTGCAGCCCCAGTCTCTTAGGTCAGCATTTCGGAATGTCTTGTCAGATTCTAGTTTCTACAAAGAGAACTTTCACTGAGAAATTTCCCACTGTAACCAAGCCCCAATCGGCATCTTTTGTGGCGCGCCCCTCCCATCGCCTTGCACCTGCCTGTCCAGTGCCCTTTCTCCTTTTTCCTTGACACCTGTGCCATGTGTTGAAGCACATTGACCTGAGGAAGACGCCTTCCCTGGAGTTTGGCATGATGATCATTTTTGCTTACCTGCCATATGGCCTGGCGGAGGGTATCTCACTCTCAGGTAAGAGGCAGTGAGTACCAGGAGGCCGGGACCTGCCTGCTCGGTAGAGGCTTGGCATGGGAGTTGCTTTCACTCGGCAGAGACACAGGTGCTGTAGTGCCCCTGTTTTACCACAGAAAACCTGAGGCTGACAAAGAGTAGGTACAGTGCCCAACAGGGGTAAGGAGTTGAGGTGCTGGCAGAAAGGTCAGGAGTTCAAGCTCATCCTTCACCACATAACCCATTCAAGGTTAGCCTGGGCTATGAGTTTCTGCCTTGGAAACAAAATCACATTCCTGAGGTGGTTTAACAAGTGAAGGCATTTGCCACCAAGACTGATGACCTTGCTTTGATCTCCTGATTCTCCATAGTGAAAGGGGAGAAGCAACTCCAAAAGTTGTCATGTGTGTGTGTGAGGGGGTGAGGGGGACACGACAGATAAAGTAATAGATAAATGTAATCTTTTTTAAAGGCAGAGGCTAGAAAGATGGTCCAATTGGTAAAGTAAAAGCTGTGATAGCAGGAAGATGTGACTTTGGGCCCACACTGCTCAAGTAAAAGCTAGGTGTGGTGTCATACCTGTGACGATAACCCCAGTACCAGACACTAAGACAGGAGGAGTGCAGGCCAGTGAGAGAGACCTTGCCTTAAAAATGAGATCAATAGAGGAGACACCTGATGTCAGCCTCCACATGCACACACAGTATACATGTGCATGCACCCTCATGGATGTGCACAGTGTACACAGCACAGAAGCCAAACAAAGACACATGTGCTGCTCCCTAGCTGGAATTGGAACCGTTATGTATTGACTCTTGAACCAACGTTCAGAACCTGCTTGACGAAACTCCCTCCAGCAAGCTTCCCATGAAACCATACACTGCAACAAAGTGTGGCTGCTCCGTAATATAGTGGGGCTTCTTAGACACAGTAAAATGTGTTGTTTTGATTTTCAAGATGGGAGTTTTACTACATGGCCCAGGCTAGCCTTGAGCTTGAAATCTCCTGCCTCTGCCTCCTTAGCTGAGATGGCAGACATGCGTCCCTTATCTGTCAGTCCCACAGGCTTAACCTTGACATCCCCTGGAGTGGCACCCAGCTGACTCCTTATTCAAAGTTATCAGGCAGCTAGAGAGGTGGTGAGATTCAGACCCTGGCTTTCTGGGCTCCCAGCTGCAGCCACCCTTGCATGTTGTAGACTCTGTGCCCCAGCTGGAGGAGGAGGGGTTGTCCACCAAGCCTGGCTCCTAGCACCGTCTATGCTTCGAACTCAGTCAGCAGCCCCTTTCTGTGAGCTTTTTGTCCCAAGTGGTGTGGATCCTGTGGCTGCTGTGTGTCAAGTTATGAGGGCACCAGGCTGGATGGGGAGGCTCTGCAGGTCGGGAGGAAGCCTCGTGCCTTGTCCCCATGTACAGGTAGAGCTGAGCGGGGAGGGCTCTTCTTGACAGCAGCTCCTCAGCCTTAGGTAAGGGTTATCCATGTAGGACCCATTGAGGAGGAGAAGCACCACACAGACTGGGCTCTGCTATGGGGAGGCTTCTCCTTTAAACTGCAGTGGGCCCACATCCCTGCAGTCATCTGTGTGTGGAATTCTGCTGAGTTGTGACAGGTGTGTGCAGTCATATGCTCCTGGCAGGATGGAGAGGGGGCCTTGCCCCCATACTGTGTCATCTTTGTTCAACAGGAGCTACATTATTAACGGTTCTTTCCAGATGTCACTAGATGAAGTCATGTGACATACAGTGATTAGTGATTGGTGCCTGATTTTGTCTGACAGTGGTGGCAGGAAGCACTACCATCTCACCGTCCCAGGGCCTCACCGTCCAGGGCTGAGGAGGGTTTTCTACCTTTGGCTTGTAAATGTTCACAAATGTTTTCCTTTGTGTGGGTGAGTACTTAGGAGTGAGGTGACAGACCAGTTTTACTATGTTAGTAACTGCTGAGTGCTTGACAGTGATCAGTTCTGCTGGGGTTGAGGGGTGAGCAGGGATCACGCCTTTAATCCCAGCATTTGGGAGGCAGAGGCAGGAGAATCTCTGTGAGTTCCAGGACAGCCAGGGCTACACAGAGAAATCCTGTCTTGAAATCAGAAAGAAAAACAAAAACAAAAACGGCCAGTTCGTCTGGTTTTAGCAGATCATGGGCATATACATTAAAAAGAACTTTTAAAAAAATTTCAGGTATTTTTTTGTGTTTAGCTAATCCATGTATCCTCCCAAAAGTGAGCCCCAGTTGCACCATTTCCTCCCTTTGATGTCTTTGTATACAGGTGGTGTTACAGTAGGTGAGGTGTGGAGAGGCACCATGGAGTCTCGTGGAGTGCTCATCTGGGCTCTCCTGTAGCCCCAGAACTGGCCAAGCGCCCATACTTTCCTTGGCCCATGGCGAAGTGCCTCTGGGTTCCATGCAGAATGGAACCCTTTGCATCACTCGCTCTCAGAAGTTTAGAAGTTTTTGGTAAGAAACAGATTCCCATCATCTCAGAAGTGGAGTTGGGCCAGCCCTACAGGGCTGCAGCAACCTAAGGAAGAGCAGTGCATTGGCCCTGAGGGTCACTGCTACATCCAGTGTTCTCCAGTTTCTTACCCCCTGGCCAGTGCACCTTGGCCATCTAGACCCCTTTGGCCACACTGCCCCCTGCTGGATTTGAGCAGCACTGCCTGGGACAGACTGCAAGAATGTCCACTCTGCAGTGTCAGGCTCAGGTGCCTCCTGAGCCTCTGGTCTCCAGAGCAAGTATTTACAGGCCCTCCTGCCAACACCTCTGTCTTTGTAGGTGGTCTGCCTGATGATTGCACTGTAGCTTGGGACTCTCTGGTTAACCCTGTATCAAGATGACAAGCGTTGATGGTTCTTGTTGAAGCCCAAGACCACTCCCTACTACACCCTCCCTCCCTCCTAGTCCATGGGTGCTTCTTGCTGGGGGCTGCTGTACAGAACTGGGCAAGGGGCCCAGGGCTCAGGCCAGGGCCTTGAGTGTGTTCAACATGTATCACCAGAGCTACTTTGTCTGCTGACACTTTTTTGTAAATTTTTTTTTAAGATTTTTTGTTGTTTTATGTTTTGAGAACAGGGTTTGTATGGTGTAGCTCTGACTATCCTGAAACTCAACACAGATCCATCTGCCTCTGTCTCCCAAGTGCTGGGACGAAAGGTACTTGCCACCATGCCTGGTTAGACGTATTTTCTGTGAATGATCGTGTACCACATGAGTGCCTGTGAGCTGTATACGGTTGTTAGCTACCATGTTGGTGCTAGGACTCAAATGTCATGGTGTCAAGATCCAGGAGCTAAAAAGCAGAATTTTTCAGTTATCTTACCATCATAAAAAAGGTACATGTTATGGGTTTATGTTAACATACCATGAAACATTTTATGGTTAGTTATGGCCATAAAATGGAAACAGTCTACAGTGTGTAATTGACAAGATTACAATGGAGTCATCTGTCCCTTAACACAATCCTAGGTCCTTTACAAGAGCAACAAGTCCTCTTAACCATGGAGCCACCTTCCCAGCCTCCTGGGGTCGCCCTGTGATGGCTGTAGGGCCTTACCAAGATGTTAAGACAGGTGGAGGCATGAGTGCTGGGACGCCCACAGGAGTCCCTTGTCTGCCATCACAGGGATCTGAGGGTCTGGGGCCCACCTGCCTCTTCCCCTGGCCATCTTTTCTGGAGTATCTTCTTGTCTGTCCCCTTTCGTAGGCAAGATGGAGGGCAAAGGAAAGCGCTCCTTCCTGGGGTGTTGGGGGTAGACACTCCAGTCCTTCTGCCATGTGCACAGCAGAGCCCGCTGGGGATTTCACAGAGCAGGTGGCCTGTTTTGCGTCATCTCAAAAGCTAGTGTGTGACACTCCTTTTGCACAGGTGTAGTCTGCCAATTAAACCGTCTCTCCCCACAGTGGTGGAAGTGAATTGTAATGTTGGGACTTGACTCACAAAGTTCGATTTTCGGTTTATGTGTGTTGCATCTTGTGCAGTGGCTTTTAAAAAACCTCAGCTGCTTCTGCCTAGATGCGGCTCTGATAAAAGAACCTATGTAGAGCCTCCAAGTAGCAAGGGGAGCATGCCAGGCGGGCACAGCTAGAGGAGCAGTCCTCTGAGAGCACACAGATGGCTGAGCCATGGGAGAAGCAGTCAGTTAACTTCCTGGATAATAGGTCACTCTGTATCTGAGAACAGTAACTGGTGACTGTGGGGAAATTAAAATGAGAGTATTTTAAAGGTCCGTCAGATGGCCCCCCTACCCATCACACCCGGGTTTGGGGACTTTTCCCCTGTGGATACAGTGCCAGCTTCTCATCTAACCTTTAAGCTAAGGCTAAGTGTCCAGTGATGCTTACAGCTATGGAGCTGTTAGTTCACACGGCTCATCTTCCATTCCTCTGGCTGTTGTGGGGGTCAGGATTGTACCAGCTACAGCTGAGGGAAGACACCTGGCTATTCTGTAGCTTCTGGAAGTCCTCAGGACTGTGTATTTGCCTCCACTCCCAGTCACCTCTCCCCCTCCCTCCCCTGCCCCCATCTCTTCCTTCTCCACCCTTCTTCCTCACTTTCTTTGTCTCCGTATGTTTGAGGCAGAGTTTCAGAGTGCTGGTTGTCCTCGAACTTTCATCTTCTGACACTTGGGATTGCGAGTGCATGCGCATTGCATCCGGCTCCTGCTCTTCAGAGGCGGGTGCGGGGCTCCTTGCTTGTTAGGCAAACAAATGGTCAACTACCAACTTCGAGCTGCACCCACCTCCTTCTGTGCTGTTTTTTTTCCTTTTACGTGTGTGTGTGTGTGTGTGTGTGTGTGTGTGTGTGTGTGTGTGTGTGTGTGTGTGTGTGTGTGTGTGTAGGGTGTTTTGCCTGAATATGTAACGTAACATACATACATACATACACACGCATACATATGTATATATGTCTATATATATGTCTATATTATGTATAATCTTGTATACTGGCACTCATGGATGCCAGAAGAGGATACCGAATCCCCTGGAATTTATTATATATAGTAGTATATATAGTATATATTATATATAGTAGTATATATATATATACAGTAGAAAGCTGCCTTGTAGGTGCTGGGAACCAAACATGGTTCCTCTGGAAGAGCAGCCAGTGTTCTTTACCTCTGAATCATCTTTCCGGACCCTCCCATTTTCTTAAACCCCTAATATATTTGGGATATGGGGAATCTGGGGATAAGTGTTGTTTGGCTTGCACATCTGTCCCTGTGCTCTGTGTCATGTCTGCCCTCTGCCTCTCTCTCCAGGCATCATGGCGATCCTGTTTTCTGGCATCGTGATGTCACACTACACACATCATAACCTCTCCCCAGTCACTCAGATCCTCATGCAGCAGACCCTCCGGACTGTGGCCTTCCTGTGTGGTGAGTCCCACCTCTGAGTAGCCACACAAGCTGGGATCCTGCCTGCCTGGATTTCTCCCTGGCAGCAGGGCACAGAATCCCTCCAAGCCCGGCCATTACTGTGCTCCTACCTCCAGGCCTGGCTCCTCTGGCTTTGTGATTCCATAAAAGACATGAACATCTGATGACTGTAGATTATGGTCAGGATTGAGATGCTGTAGAGCACTCTGGATGTATGATGTGACCGTGCATACACATGTTCCTAGGAAATGATACTGAGGAAGGGTGGATGACCCCACCATAAGTCCTGGACTCTCAGGGTAGAGTTTCAAGAGCTTTGTGAGCCCAAGGCTTTCCAGCTAGGGGCACTGTGAGTTTGTAAGGGAGGATGTCCTAGCACTGAGAGGACTCAGAGCCAAGTTTCCCTAGGCTAAACATGAGGTCTTTCTGTTCAACAGCAGCAGCTGGAGAGCTTGCCCCCCATCTTTCCCTGACCCCACTCCTGCTCATACCCGAAGGGAAGCATGCCATTCCTATACACACTCACACACACTCTCCCCGCCTCACTCACTCACTCACTCACTCTATCTCAGGGCTAGGCCTCGGTTGCAGCCTCAGCGTCCCCTGGTGTTGAGGAGCCCTGTTTGACTTTGGAGCCAGGATGGTAGGGCTGGCCGTGGGAGGCTGGGTAAATAGAGATTAGGGAGCCCATGGCCAAGGAGCAAGCTAGAAGACAGCCTTCTAGTGCCTGGTAGCCATTTGACCCACAGCTCTTACCTGAAAGCCTCAGCCTAAGGTTCTGACTTGGCCTGACCCTCACAGGGCAGGGAGCAGAGAACAGCACACTCCTCAGCTTCTGCTCTGCACCCAGACCAGCTTTACATGCTGGGCACACGCATGCCCTGTCCTGAAGCTCTGTCAGACCCTCCATGGAATTCATCAGGCATGTGCTTTCTCCTGACCATTTCCACCAAGAGAAGTTTAGCTAGTGCACTAGGCTGTTGTGACGTAAGCTGCATTGCCAGAAGCAGCCTATGGCCACCCTGAGAGGTTGGGTTAAGTCACCCGTATGTCTTACTGCCAGGGAAAGGAAACAGGCCTAGGTGCATGGATGTAGGAGTCAGACAGTATCAAATAGGAAGGCATCTCAGGCAGGGTAAGGATGGGTGAGCACCCTGCCCGGCTGTGGGCCACACAGAAGGATACACAGCAGACTCTACAGACGCTGCTGGGCCAGGGTAAACGGCCTCACCATCCCTGTCTCCTAGGTGTTGGGCTCTTGTGTATGTGTCGGGGGAGATGGTTTAATCAGGAGCCTGGAAAGTTGCTTTTGTTTTCTTTTTGGTTTCTTTTGTTTTTGTTTTGTTTGTTTATTGAGACAAGGTTTCTCTGTGTAGCCTGGCTGTCCTGGACTTGTTTTTGTAGACCAGGCTGGCCTTGAACTCACAAACATGCAGATCTCCCTTCTAAGTGTTGGGATTAAAGGGGTGTGTACCACCATGGCAGGAGCCTAGGAACCTGAGAGGTGCTGTTTTCAGCACACCAAGTGCAGCCGAGCCTCAGAGTGGGCCTCCCTGCGAGTTCTGTGAGTTAGCTTCCTCTCGAACCTACTGGGAGGATGTTACCTAACGTGCCCCTTTCTCATCTGTCATGTGGCCCCACAGTCACATGCTCACAATTTCTGCCACTTTGCTGCCCTATAGGATCCTGGCTGATGAGTGTTCAGTAAATACACGGTGGGAGATTGGTTACCTGCTTATAGTATCTGACAGTTAACGCATTCTGTTGTGAAATCCTCAGTAGCAAGGACCGTTGCCTGGGTTGTAGTAAGAAAGAAGCCAGCCGTGGTGGCTCACACCAGCAATCCCAGCACTCATACTGCATTCAAGGCCAGCCTAGGCCAAACAGCAAGACCCTACCTCTACATCCACTCCCCACTCCCACCCGGAAAGACTAAGTACAGAGTCTGACACAGTGTTCCTACTGAATTGTAAGAGGAACTGGGATGACTGACCTGTTCTTTGGTTTCTTTCAGAAACATGTGTGTTTGCATTTCTTGGCCTCTCCATTTTTAGTTTCCCTCACAAGTTTGAAATTTCCTTTGTCATCTGGTGCATAGTAAGTATTTTTCTTATTTTTCTTATTGAATGGCTTAACATAGTAACTACATGGTTTAGAATCATTTTGTAACTGTTCAGAGTCAACAGCTACAGAAACATGCTTCTGTTGAAATTTTTTTTGTGTTGAAGATCTCAGACATAAGGATCTCAGTGTGTTACATTTTCAGTGTCCCTGGATGGCGGTCTCCTTTAAATAGTGGTTTTAGCCAGGGCAGGGCAGTGATGCCCATATCCCAGCACTTGGGGGATGGAGGCAGGAGGATCAAAGAATTTAAGAACATCTGAGTGGTGGTGGCACATGTCTTTAACCCCAGCCCTCAGGAGGCAGAGGCAGGCAGGCCTCTGTGAGTCCAAGGCCACCCTGGTCTATGTTGCAAGTTTCAGACCAGTCAGGGCTACACAGTGAGACCCTGTCTCCAAAGACAGTGAAAGGTTTTAACTATATGTTGTGTTCAAGAATAACCTAGGTCCCTGTCTCTTGTGTCCCATCTCCATCCCCACTTCTGCAGAGCAGCTCACCTGTCAGTCTGTCCTGGGAGTGCAGGTTCGGGGAACTTGGGAGACCTTGCATACAGAGTTGCGCTGGTTTGAGTTGTAGGCTATAATCCAGGGCTCCACCCAGGACCTCCCCATTTCATGGAGCTGTAGTGATCAAAGCTTAAAAGCCCTTGGCAGAGGCTTTGCCTTGAAGCAGGCCTAGGACCTGAGCCACCTGTGTGCTCCCAGGCAGACCTCACACAGCCCACCCTACTCTCTGAGGAACCAGCCCCCACATCAGAGACAGAGGTGCCTGTGTGCCCTTACCTCTGACTCTACAGTGCAAAATGAGCCACCCCAGTATGGAGTCTTAGTTGTCCCTTAGCTCACCTCTAGGCACTGCTGGGAGCCTCGTTGATGCTCACCTTTGTTTTGGGGCTGTGTGACTAAAGCTTGCTAGTCTCTTCTCTCCAAAGCCTCATCCGGGCAGAGCCAGGGCAGCACACATATGAACTTCTGCCTCTTGTGCTGTTGGTCTGTATGGCTGAGGGCAAGGCTGCCTTAGACACTGGTGTTAGCTTGAAGACACCACCTACATTGGGCATGTTGACCTTGGCAGGTGCTGGTTCTGTTCGGCAGAGCTGTCAACATCTTTCCTCTGTCTTACCTGCTGAACTTCTTCCGAGATCACAAAATCACCCCCAAGATGATGTTCATCATGTGGTTCAGTGGTGAGTGGCAGCCAGGGTGGGTGGGCCTGGCTCTTAAAAAGTGGTACCATGGGGTTGGGGATTTAGCTCAGTGGTAGAGCGCTTGCCTAGCAAGTGCAAGGCCCTGGGTTCAGTCCCCAGCTCCGAAAAAAAAAAAAAAAAATGGTACCATACAGCACCCTCACCATAGCACCATGGAGTGGGTGGTCTTTTAGCAAGGACCCTTGGTGGACCTGAGTGTGTGTGGTGTGGTCACTGTGGAGAGGCATGATGTGGTATGGTTCTACGGAGGGGGACTTGCCCCAGGGCCTCCTTATGCTAGGCAGGCACTTTGGTACTTGGCCCCTTGACCCAGCTGTCACCATCTCTCATGAAAGGCAGGTTACTTCTCCTTCTGCTACAGAGTCCTCATTGCTGAAGCTGAGCATTGCAGGCTCCTTCTCTATGTAACAGTTCTGGCTACCCTAAAACTCATTTTGTAGACCAGGCTAGCCTTGAGCTCAGAGATCTGCCTCCTAAGTATTGGGATTAAAGGCGTGTGCCAGCACTGCCCTTTGTCCCTTAGGATCTTTAACTTTCCATATGTCTCCTATTTAAGTTTCATTAGCCAGGTATGCTGGCACAGGCCTTGGATCCCAGGAGAGACAGACAGAGCTCTGTGAGTTCAAGACCAACTTGCTCTTCATAGTGAGTTCCAGGCCAGCCAGAGCTATATAGTGAGACCCTGTCTCAAAAAATTAAATTAAGGGGGGTTGGGATTTAGCTCAGTGGTAGAGCGCTTGCCTAGCAAGCGCAAGGCCCTGGGTTCGGGTCCCCAGCTCCGAAAAAAAAAAAAAAAAAAAAAAAAAAAAAAAAAAAAAAAGAAAAAAAAAAAAATTAAATTAAAATAAATGAATATATTTGAAGTATTTCCATGTGAGCTGGACTCTAGCATCACCTTTATAACGTCCACTCCACTTGCTTCATACTTTTTCATCAAAAAACCTTTTGTAAAAGCTGTGAGGCACGTTCACTAGTGTTTAACTAGAACACCAGCTACTTGGGAGAACAGGGCAGAAGGTTTCTGGTTTGAGTCTAACCCGGACCCTGTCTCACACAAACATAGCAGTCCGGTTGATCTGAAACCTGCAGTATAGACTAGGTTTGAACTTGCAGCCATCTTCCTTGCCCCTGCCTCCCAAGTGCTGGATTACCACCATTTAAACAGTCTCCTCCCGCAGCCCCAGCTCCTCCCCCGCTCTCATTTCCTCTACTTTTGCCCCCTTCTGCTGTGCTGGCTTCTGCAGCATTAGCCCTCAGCTTAGTGTAGCTGCTGGGCTTCTGCTTCCCCTCCCCACTGTTGTTGCCAGTGTATGGAAGACACTGTCCCCTGGGGCTCCCCAGTCTCCCACCCAGAACTTTCCACTGACTGCAGTGTCATCCTAGGGTCTGACCTCACCTCCCTCTGTATCTGCCCTTTTTATCCGTCCAGCTCTCCAGAACAGCCCTTCTCTGGAACCCAGTTTCATGCTCCTCTGTCTCTGGGTGCTGTGGGCTGCAGGAGGTTCCTTAGGCTGGGCCTACAGCCTACCTGGCTGGCCCTCCCTTCTTGGGAAGCAGCATGGTAGGTTGGCATACTTGGCTCCCTTCGTTGGCACTGGCTGGGCATGTGTGCACACTGAGCCTATAGGTGCCTGGTCCCTCATCCTGTGGCTCTTGTGGCTTTGGAGAAGCAGAATAGCTACCCCTGCTTGTGTGCCAAGGAGAGTGGCACACCTGGTAAGCAGGTTTCTATGATAGGCAGCTCTAACTGGTGGTCTGGGGCACTGAGGGAGGACTCAGCCATCAAAGCTGTTACATGACAGATGACGGGTCCCCAAATACACCTGCTACACAGGATGGCCTTTGTCATCTTGTCTGGAACCAGCCCATTCAGAACATGCAAGAGAGTTAAGCCTGGCCACCCTGCCTCTTACTCTGGAATCCTGGGCCACTCCTATCAGATACAGGTCCCACTGTTAGTGATGCTGAGCTGAAGCCACCCTGGAGCCACTTCCTTCTCTTTCCCTGCCTCCCTTATGTGGCCCTGAATCCCCATTTGCCATTCCCAGGTCTTCGAGGGGCCATTCCCTATGCGCTGAGCCTGCATCTGGGTCTGGAGCCCATGGAGAAGCGCCAGCTCATAGGCACCACCACCATCATCATTGTGCTCTTCACCATCCTGCTGCTGGGCGGCAGCACCATGCCCCTCATCCGCCTCGTGGACATCGAGGACGCCCGGGCTCGCCGAAGGAGCAAGAAAGACGTGAACCTCAGCAAGACTGAGAAGATGGTTAGTGCGCTGCGGGCCCTGTGGCCTGGCTGCCTTGGAGGGCAGGGCAGGCCAGGCCAGGCTTCTGGCGGCTGGGGCTTGCTTACCTCAGGGCCAGCAGTGCAGCCTGAGAGTAGGTGCAGGACTTGGCTTCGGAAGCAGGGCTCTTTGGGGTAGGGTGAAGTCTAGCTTGGTCCCATGCCAGACTCCCGGGAGAGGCCTCTGCTGCCAGGAGCTGAGGCAGAAGCCCAGGTCAGGGACCCAGAGCTTTCAGATGATGGCATTCCTCAGTGTACATTTACACTCGATAGGGCCAAGAGGATGGTGGTAACTGAGGACTGTAAGTAGGGTGGCATCCTCAAGGACAAAGGGTCTGGCTACATTGGAAGCTTAGCCTTCTGTACCCTCTGCCCACCACTACTTCCTGTGAGCCTCCTCCTGCAGCCAGCCTACTCTTGGGCTGGGACCACCAAACTCTTGTGCTGTAACAACCCTGACTCCTGATCCACCTTCCCGCCCCACCCTTCCTACGTTTCTGAGATGCACTGCCCTCTCGTCTTCCTGTTTGAGACGTAACTTGGGTCAGTCACCCAAGTACCATCTAAGAGTGGGGAGGCCATGGTCCAGGGCCTCCGGTTCTGCAGTGCTCCTCACGTTTAGAGGTCTGTCTTCCCGCTCTCCTAGCTGAGCGCTGTGCTTGGTGTGCTGTTGTGCTCTCTGTTTTTTATTTTTGTTTCCTTATTTTCAACCTTTTTAAAGCACACGTGTGTCTGCGTATGTGCATGCCATGGTGTGTGTGTATGGGGTGGGGTGCTCATGAATGCAAAAAGAAGAGAGCATTTGATCCTCCAGAACTGGAGCTGTAAGCAGTTGTGAGCCACCTAACATGGATGCTGGGAACTGAACTCAGGTCCTCTGGAAAAGCAGCAAGCATTCCAAACCAGTGGCCATCTTTCCAGCCCATATTTTGCTTTTTGAGATGGGTCTCACTCTGTCACTCCTGTAGCCTAAGCAGGACTTGACTCTGTTGTAGCTCCAGCTGCCTTTGCAGTCTTGTTCCCTCCCACTCCCAAGTGCTGGGAGTTAACAGAGGAGAGCCCTGTGCGGACCGACATTCCGGCCAAGGCCACAGCCACTCTTGGATAGTCAGTCCAGTGGGTGGGATGATTAATACACTGTTTTGGCCAAGGCAGTTGGAATGTGCAGGGAGCTGCAGGTGAGAACACTGAGGCATAAGAAGGGCTCCAGGCAGAGCCTGCCCCCAGAGTCTTCCCAGGTCTTCCCAGACCAGTAGTGGCACTGGGAACATGTTAAATATGCAGATTCGGAAGCCTGCCACTGACCTGTTGTTGCAGAAATTGTAGGTTTGGCTGAAACGTATGCCATCTTCAGGTTTCTCAAACCCAGAGGCTGACAGGCACCTCCTCCACTTTCCTCTGCATTGCAGGCCCAGGCCAGCAGGACCTTGCAGCTTTAGAGACTTTTAAGTTCAATCTTGTTGTCACTGGACCACCCTGCTTAGGGTAGGCTTTAGGGTCCCGAAAGGTCTGTGCCTGTGATCACCTGTACTAGAGCAGTGTGTATTAGGGTAGCATTCTGGGAGGAAGGCAGACTGGGCTCCCAGGGAAGTGTTTGCTGATGCTGACAGCTCTGTTGTATAGGGAAATGCTATCGAGTCAGAACACCTGTCTGAGCTCACTGAGGAGGAGTACGAAGCTCACTACATCAGACAGCAGGACCTCAAAGGCTTCATGTGGTTGGATGCCAAGTATCTGAACCCCTTCTTCACACGGCGGCTGACACAGGAGGTGGGCACCTGAGGGATCCCTTGCCTCCCTGCAGCCCTGCAGTGGCCATGGGTGGGAAGGGAGCAGCCCTGCCCTGCTGTTCTTCCTTCTCTGCACACTGTGGGAGATGGATGGGCTTCTGATGCTGAGTCATCCTCCTGCCTGCAAGGGGGGGGGCGGGGGACTCTTGGCTTCCTAGCTGCTCTCTCTCTCTTTCCAACCTGTGTCTGATAGCACAGCACCTTCCAACCCTCTGAGCATGGTGTCCTTCAACAGCTAAGCAGCAAAACATGTTACCTCCTTATGCAGGGCAACAAACTGCAGAGCTGCCACAGAGCCCAGACATCTAACTCCAGAGGCCCAGCTTCTGACACGTTTCTCCCTCTGCCCCCTCACCTGTCAGTAGACCCTCCTGTTACCTCCAGCCTCTTGTCACCTGACCCTGTCTGTCACTGACTCACTGACAAGCCTCTTACATATCTTCCTCCAGGACCTTCACCACGGGCGTATCCAGATGAAAAGCCTCACCAACAAGTGGTATGAGGAGGTCCGTCAGGGACCATCGGGCTCTGAGGATGATGAGCAGGAGCTGTTCTGAGCCCACAGTGCCTCCCAGAGCCTCCTCAGAACACAAGATGGTAGGTCAAGGGCTAGTCCTAGCTAGGAAGCTTCAGGCCTTTGGAGCATGCTGGCTTCCGAAATGTGATAGGCTTCTATGACTCATGGAACCAGACAGACCCAGGCCAGTGTTGTTCCTGGGCCTGCAGAGGACGGCAGTCGCCAGCCTCCTTCTGCCTCTCTGCCAGGCCACAGAGAAAACTTTGGGAGGCTGCTTGCTCATCTCACACCATGTCTGGGCCATGCCTTCCTCACACCTCTGGAGCAGCTGCTGGCGGGCACATCTGCCATTGTCTCTGAATTGTCAAGGTGCCTTGGTGTCGGCAGCAGCAACCTCGACCTGTACCAAGGCCAAGAGACTCTGAAGAGAAAGGCTGAAGGCCTGGTACTTCCAGCCTGCCTTTGGAAAGGCCCCTGTGGCCCACCGTCCTGTGGGCACAATGCAGATGTTTACACTGGCGCCTGGCTGGGTCAGCCTGTAGGCTTCCAGGAAAGGTGTTCGCCCATCCCCTGGGCTTGGAGTGTTCTCTGAAGAGACAAAATGGAAGCACGGGGTCCTCGGGGGCACCTTTCCCAAGTGTGGGAGTCACCTCCATGTCTCCTCTCCCACCGTCTCATCTCTCATTTCTGCCCTCTGTCTCCCCAGTAGCCTCTTTCTAGACCCTGTAAT